>NW_015546123.1:487226-502275 GCF_001515605.1 Sinocyclocheilus anshuiensis | reverse complement strand
ATAGAGTTACTTCCTTGCGTTGACAATTTAAATGTGCTGCATTATGCATTTGCTCACTGCGCCCTCCTGTGGCCTCGGGAGACAATTAAAAATGTCAATAATTACCGATACCGAACGATATGAAACATTATATCGTTGATAAATTTTTTAGCTATATCGCCCAGCTCTATACAAAAGGCTTCATACAAAGAGCAAAATGCATTTTGGCCATTCATATGCTTAAATGTAGGGATGCACCGATATGAACTTTATCGGCTTTAAGATATCGGCCAAATTTTCTTATCGGGCCGATACCGATAACACAAAAAATGAGCATTTATCGGCCGATACCGATATGGTGGCCGATATATCGTGCATCCCTACTTAAATGCAAGATACAATCCATCTGGTAATATAGATTTTACTCTCTGTAAAATACAAGCCATCTGATGACATAGTGACAACGTTATTTACGAATAATGGGTTTAATGACAATAATACAGTACTACTGTACTTTGATAATAGTAGTGCTGTTGGAATAACTTTGAAAAAAAAGGCCAACAGAAATGTATTGATTTTTGTTTGCAATATCCACAACAAATATTCACTCTTGGCATAAAAAAAAGCCTTAAGACTAGGATGACAATGACATTTGAGTTCACTTGTTTATTTGGGTAACGAATAAAGGCCACTCATGAAGGCCTAATGCTTTTAAAATAGATTGAGTCATAGAAAAACTACAATCATAATTAAAAACAGCAATTTGCTACAGTAGCACCTCATAGATTTCAACATTTTTTAAATAATTAAAAAGCTGAAAGGTCTTATACTTTAATATTCTCTGCCGTCAGTATAAATTAGTTGACGAAGTCTAATAAGGTCATGCTAACAATTCAGGGCTCATGATTTGCTGCTGAAAGTGAACGACTGGTACTAAAACTTTTTATACTACATTTATGCAGATGATTTTATTTTTAATGTATTCAAAGTAAACATTTTCAGAACATACATTGTTTTTGCTATGCTATTCTTTAGTGAGCCATGACCACAACAGCTCATTAAAATATTGCAAGGCTAGAAGAAACATATATTACTTTTAGAAAACTACTTGCCTGCAAGATGGCTACGATCACTCCAAACAGTCCAATGGCACTGCCGAAAATTTCAACAATGAGGATCTTGACAAAGAGGCTGGCATTCTGAGCATCAGCGAGGGCAGCTCCACTGCCCACAATGCCAACACAGATGCCACAGAAGAGGTTTGAAAAGCCAACAGTGAGTCCAGCACCAAACATGGAGTAGCCTGAAAGAACAGCACCAATATGTCATCCAGCCGCTCAGCAGAGGCAAAGGAAAATATTTGGGGCGTGTTAGAACGAGCCGTTTTATGGGGGCGTGGCAGAGTCTTAACTTTGATAAAGAATATCTCTTTGGTTTTGAGACTTAGTCTTAGACTAGTCTTTGCAACTTCAGGGATCTTATCTATGCACAATCAGCTTGTAACACTCCAAAGAGAAAGGAAAACTTGAAATCGCATCATGTGACCCCTTTAAGATGACAAGTGATTCATAAGCAAAATATACCTGCTTGGTAGTTCTTCTCCCCAATAGTCTCTGGAGTCGTACCAGTGAAGTTCTAAATGACATGAAACGGAAAAAAAGTTGAGAACTACTGTTGTACATGTAATGCAACAAAACAGATTTTAAATGTTGTAAAAAGCTCAAATATCTGCACTCTTAACACACAACAAAAATACTAAAATCTCTTTAACATAAGACTCACTCTAAAACCAAAGCGTTCAAAGAAATGGGTCAATCATTTTTAACTTACCTCTGCCAAATTGCTAATGACAATTGCCATGATGATCCCATAAATGGCAACAGCTTCACAAAAGATAATGCTAGAAAAAAAGACAAATTCAATGAACTGTCACCAAGTGCCAGTGTGAGCCAAAAAAGCCTTAGGCAAGCAAATAAAACCGAGTTTCCAGACAGATGGAATCATATATAAAAACAACTGTTTTTTTTTTTCATATTTGAAAAAAGCGGCATGAACTAATAAAAAATCTTTTGCCTAAAATTTCACTTCATCTGCCTTTTTTAATAGACAACTGCAGAATAAATGTGGCAACACTGGTGTTGATACAAAAATGAAAATATGACAAATACAATAATAACATTTTATAAATATATACACTAATTCTGAATCCAAATTGTCTCGATGTGATAGCAAAAAGAGCATATTTGTGTAAAAAAAATAAAAAAAAAATAAAAAAAAAAAACCTTTAAAACATTAAGTAAACTGCACATACCTGACAAGATTTTTGGTCTTGATTCTAGGGGCTTTGACTCCACCACCAATGATGCTGGACCCAGTGACATAAATCCCCCTGCAGAGTCACAGGACAAAATATAGCATTTTAAATATTCCTTTTTTTTCCTAAACTGACTGCTTGTTTATCACATTTCAATATATATTATATCAGATATACAGAAAAGAAGCATGCAATATTCATTTTGGTGAGTGCGCTATTGATAAAAATGCATTTATTTATGGAGCTCTTTAAAACAGTGCAGAAGAGGATTTGGAAAACTTTACTACAACTAGGGCTGTGCGATATGACGATTTTTGATCGTGGATGATTAAAATGTCTCCACGATCTGCTTTTGAAGAAATATCGTAGTATTGTGCTACACTGCACATTCTATCAGTCGCAGTTCTGGTGCCTCCATCTCAATATACTGTACAACGCCACATACATTCACATCATATGTTAACTCAGCGGTAGAGTTACACTCACGGCACACTGCACTTATTCATAATCACAAAAGTACATTGTTTGCATGTGCTTTAAAGCCTTACCGGTTAAACATTTAATTCACATGCTGTTCTGACATGCGCATTTTCTGAGCGCGCACACTACGCTTGTCAAACAGCCTGATTACTGGACTGAGTTATCTTTCGCGTCTGATTGCGCTAATACTGTCAAAAACACACAAGGTTTACATATAAGCACAGTTGGTTATGTCTAAAGTGAAAGTAAACAGTTGAGAGAAAAACAGATGTATATTACATGCGTGCAGCTCTTAAAGGGTTAGTTCACCCAAAAATGAAAATTCTGTCATTAATTACTCACCCTCATGTCGTTTCAAACTTTTTTGAAAACTTACAAACAACTTGCAAAATAGTAAAACCAACTAGGGCTGGGCGATATAGCCTAAAAAAAAAAATCCCCAATTTTTTCACAAATAATCCAATTTACGATTTAAATCGATTCCCCCCCCTACTTAAAATCAATCTGCAGATGACAAAGAAATTGTTCAAAACAAGTTTTAACTTTATTTTGTTTTGATTTTCCCTTCTGGGATTTGATCTGGATTTCCCCCTTGGGGTTAAAGTGCAAACAGAAACAACAAGCCAAAACTAGCCCATCATGTATCTAACCATCCAAGTGCACATTCGGCGTTAAGAGCTGTTAAGATTAAAACTGGCAACTCCACAATGAGTTAGTGTCATGGACGTAGGACAGAGCAAGTGTAAATATCTTTTCTAGTCTATTTCCATCCTGTAATGCCGCTGTTTTATTTTTATTTTTTTTTTATATAAATGATTTGTAATAGAGCAGACACTGTCTGACCGTGTCTACACACCGGCCCCGCTGCGCTAAAAGTCTGTCTACACTTGTTGACACTACAGTTGCAAATCATCTTAACGTAGTGTCAGTACAGTTTGCCATAACGGACGCGACAGTTGTCGTGCCGCGCCCTGCTGCGCTAAAAGTCTGTCTACACTTGACGCGACAAAGCGACAGTTGCAAATCATTTGAACGTAGTGTCAGTACAGTTCATCATAAATAGAACGAGGCATCAGTTTACTGATGGGGATCGTGTCGCATCGCATCCAGTGTAGACAACATCACTGGGTTCTATTGTCTTTCGTCGGATCGCGCCACTCGCGTCCGGTGTAGACATGGTGTGAGTTTTTTTTAATGGGTTAAGTTATAGCCTGTTTGTTTTTAATGTTTTTCTGAAATATCTGTATTGACTGCATGATCATATCATCGTATTATGTAAATATCTTTTCTAGTTTATATTTTCATCTTGTAATGCTGCTGTTTTAGGAATTTTTTTTTTAATATAAATTATTATTTGTAATAGAGAAGACACTGTCTGACCGTGTCTACACACCAGACGCGGCACGCGCTAAAAGTCTGTCTACACTTGTTGACACTACAGTTGCAAATCATCTGAACGTAGTGTCATAGTGTAATACGTCATATCATCGTATTATTTACTGCCATGCGAGACACAAAGTAAAGCTTGACGAGCCGCGCAATAAGTAACACTGCTGTAGGTTGGTTTTTGGCGGGTGTGCTTGTGCTGCCGCGGTCTTGTTCATTTCGTAGGGTGCAACATCTCTCTCACTCGGCAGCATGCCTCTGTTTGAGGTGCTGCAGTAAATTGGTCGTACTGCTACCTTTGCTAGCAACAGACTTCAAACACACTTTGCAGTGGGGTATTGTTTGTTCTGCGTCTGACGCTGCAAAACCGAACCAATTCCAAATTACGGATGACACTGTGCTTTTCTTGGGAACAAGTTCTTCCCTGCTCGCTGCCATGATGTTTGTGTATCTCTATAAAAATAAACAAATTCTACTGTTCCTAATATTCTGTATGTTGCTCAAAAACAAAATATATTGTGTTCAATGGAAAAAAAAATTATTTTTCACCCAGTCATTTAAAAATAACACATTTTAGAGCTGTAACGACAATACCGTGATATTTTCACTCAAGGTTATCATACCGTCAAAATCTCATACCGGCCCATGCCTACTCTATGGCAAACGCGCGGGGGGAGGGCTGAGCCCATTCGGAACCACGGGAGCCCAGAGGGGAGCGTCGGCGGATGTTAAAGAGAAAACCGATTTTCATTCAAACAAGTCGACGTAAACTACACATTCGAGTTAATCGATAAAACCGATTTATCGCCCAGCCCTAAAACCAACAAAGAATCACAATAATATAATTATTATATGATATTTTTGCCATACCGCCCACCACTAACTACAACATGTCAAAATTTCCACCAAGTTTTTTTCTGAGTTGTCAACTTCTGTAAGAGACTAAAAAGAGGAAATGGACAGCCTCACCATGCAGCTCCAACAACAGATAGAGAGATGGCCAGGCCAATTCCAAGATTAGCCCACATAAATGGAGAAGTCTCTGTTAAAAACCTGCAACACAAAAGGTTAGGTCATCTAGACTGCATCAGGAGCATTTCATTCATCTCAAGTCTTAAATTAGGTCTTGTGAATATCAGAAATGTTACTGTAGGGAACAAGACAAGTTGTACTTCAAAAAAAACTTTCAAAAACTGGTTTTGCTGAACACATACCATGCTACATCAAATCGAAATCCAAGGTCAAAAATTGTATAGCAAATACCTGTGAAGGAAAAAAGAGAGACTGGATTAGTAGTGTTTGAGTTAAGGGTTTAAGACAAACCAGAAATTAAAAAGTTTAAAAGTGACAGAATTTATACCTAAAAAGAAACTCAAAGCTTAAATTCGAGGAAAATTAAACAGTGTTATGTCTTGTAAAATTGCATAATCTGAATAAATGGCATAATATGGATACACTTTTTTCTGCAGAATCACAGAGGGCATATGTGGAAGCTCACAGTCATGTGAGAGCCATCTTCCTCATTTGGTCATAAAACCCTGTTCAGCTACATTATAACTACTATAAAAATACACAGACTCGCTACATATTGAACTAAATTTTCTTGCTCTTCTGTGAGATTACAGCCAATGTGTGGAGAAGAACCGATGAAAATACAGACAGCCTACCAGACAAACATTTCAACTCCAACCGACATAATAAAGACGTTCTCCTCAGAGCAGTATGTCTAATTCTCATCGACAGCCTTAAAAATGATTGGTACTTTCTCTGTAACTCCACTTTCAACTGTTTACACGAATATTTTATGACAACAGCCTTTAATACAATTAAAATGACATTTAAATTAATATTTGACGTAGTCGTGATAGTGTATGACAGCTAACGTCACTTTAGCCAAGCCAAAACAAAAAATGTCTATCCGGTTAAAGAGACATGAGAAACAGAAAAGAATTAGAAACGTAACCATGTACGAATCAAGTAAACACGATTCTATTAAGATGCGTGTGTTATTTATGCGCCTATGTCAGCTGGTCTCATTAGCACTTACCGACGATCAGGATGGTCGCCCAGAAGGCCAAAGTGACCCCGGTGTATAAAATTGCGTGCCCGTTCATCATCCACTCCACAAACAGCGCCAGTTTTGCTATCTAAAGGTTCTAACGCGAATACACCTACAGCTACTGTGATGTTATTTTCTCTTAGATTGTTGTATTTTGAAGAGAAATGGATTCCTGTGAGCCCTTCGAAGCGGCGAAGGCTGGAAATCCTGCATCCAGCAGAGAGAGGAAGGAACAGTCAGCTGATCATGTGACGAGCTCGAGCTGTGCACGTGACTCAAAACGTCACTCTTTCTTCAGCGATCTAAAGCGCTGATCTCCGATCAGCTCATATATTGGTTTCTCTTGATTTTAATGAACTCTGATGGAGATTATAAAACGTTTTGGTCGATATCTAATTAAAAAAACAAGGAAGTACAATTGAAACATATTTAAAGAATTTATAGAATTTAACTGCTCTGCTAAGCGATATTTTACTATTTACATTATCTTCTCTATCTATCTATCTATCTATCTATCTATCTATCTATCTATCTATCTATCTATCAGAGAAAAACTGATTGTAAACAGCCAGAATAAGAAAAAAGATGAATAAATGTAAATTTGTATCTATTTATTGTAAACTAAAAACTGATTGTAAGCAGAGAGAAGAAAAGTAGGAAGAAAAAGAGGAAGAAAATATAATAAACACTATTTTTGTATAACTATCAGAAAAAGAACAACATATTATTAAAGTATAAAATAATTTTGATTTAAACTCATTGTAGTTCATCTCTCAACCAGTCGATGGCAGTAAATTCCCAATAATGCGAAACATCTATATTCAAGCTTAGTGTCAGGAGAAAATCCATTGATGACTTGCATCATCATTCTAAACCTCAGGAAAAAATTCCTCCCACGTCCAGTTGAACACCACTTAGTCTGTTTAATGATGCTTAACTGGAGGTGCAAATGTCATTTCTGAGGACAGCATATTTTTCAAACAGACATCAGACATTGCTACTGATATATGCTCTGTGCTCTCGGAACTGTGAATTCTTGTGAGATGGTGGGTAAACAAGGTAAAATATGTGTGAGATAGTTTCGATGCAGACAATTTGTCAGTCACACATTGATATAAGCTTATCAGTTCCACAAATGGTCAATACATAGGCACTGTGGGAGTCTTATTTTCAGGATACTGTGCTTCACACCAATTTTCTGTCTTCCCTGTCTGTCCCTGAGAAATTCATCACTTTAGCCAACAGTTTAATCTATGGCCAGGCTTTCATTAGCTTTCTTTCCTTGTGGCAAAGTCAGGCTTTTTCATTTACTATTGATAGTGTGCCTGGTTCATGAGGGCTGCCTGGAATCCATCCATCGGTGTACATTGGTGGGCAAAAAAACTCAATATTGCAATAAACATTTCATATGCTGAAATATGACTCCTATTTCACATTGAATTTTAATAACTGACTTTTGAAGTCGTTTAAGGCCAGTCCCATTTATGCAATTCATAATTTTGTAATAGCAATGTCATTGAGCCACAGCCCTCAGTTTCTAATTAAGTGTGAATGTGTTTGTTTTATTAATTAGAGCTATTAATGAGCTATTAAAGGTGCTGTAAGAGATTACAGCTACTTTGCTAATCAGACGTCGTCTCTCTAAAACCCAGCCCTCCAAAGACAGATCAGCAAACCCGAACACGTCAAAGGTAGCAAAGGTGTTTTATGTTTGGCTAAAAAAAACATGGCTTTTTTGTACTGAAATACAGCTGAAATAGAACATATTAAATAGTAGATTAAACATAAAAAAAAATAGAAATGCTGTTTGACAACTAAGTGAAATAATTACTAGTTACTAAAATAAAAAATACTGAAAGATACTGAAATAAAAAAATAAAGCCAAACGTCAATATTAAAAAATGACAAAACCACATGACAAAATGATTAAAATGTCAAATAAATTAAAATCAAAACCAAAAAGAAAAAAGAAAATAAATAATAAAATAAAAATTAAAGTTAATTAAAAATGTTAATAAATACTACAATAGTATATAAATAATATAAAAATAACGGGACATATTTTTCTGTGATATAAGTCAAGTAATAGGGCCATTTTATGCCTGGTATTCCAAAAAGAAAAAAGAAAAAAAGCACACTGTGTAAACAGAACATCTAATTATGAATTATGAAAAAACATTGTTCACATTGAAGGTCTTCTAGAATAAAGATAGGATCGACAGCACATAAGGTGATTCTCCCTTTATTGAATGCATGGTAATTTTCCAAATCTTCAGGGCATGATAAAAGATTTATGATTCATTTTCTATTATTGCTATATTATTGTGTTCCTTTCTCATACAACTGAATGCAAGCTGTGCGATTACGTAAGTTTGCACTGAATTCCATCCAACCAAAAGATTGCATTTGTCCTAGAGACAGCCTGAGTCATCTCCTATATAATCAGTTTAAAACATTACATAGCTGGATGGGGGACGAGAGACTATTTAAATGAAATATCATTATCATAATAATAGTGAGGGAAATTGAAGTGCAAACAACAGTGTAATCAAATCAATGTCCTAAGTGTGTTTTATTCATTCTAGGCACATCTCCACAGCTAAAAACCAGAGAGCAAAAAGCTTTTCAGCTTTAGTAAATAGGACTTAATGAGTGTCAAAGCCTGTGACGCATATGTGAGTGAAAGTCACAAAACAAGGGTGCATCTGAGAGTACATGATGTATGATCATTTTAACATCGCTCGCCTGAAAGGAACATATGTCCGATATCAGCAGGCCTGGAGCGGCAGATTAATAAAAGGCTGAATGATGCAAAATTGACGTTTTATTCCAGCTCATCCAGAAGTGCTGTCGTGTCATAGCTCTGCATTCTGAGCCAAGCGGATGGTGCATACGGACCCATGTGTTCTCAGTGTCAGGCCACAGAGATTCTTCAGCTTTTTGTGCTATTAATTAAGAAAACATCTCAGTAGTGAGCTGTTCGTCAAGTTTTAATTAAACAAGGGCTCACAAATCCAGCATTAATCTTAAATCTCAGCACTTAAAAGCTTCATACATGTTTTGGATAGTTTCTTTAAGAAAAATGAATACAGATAAGATATCATTACGGTAGCCTATTTCTGCCACAGGATAATAAATAAATAAATAAATAAAGGTAATTGTATATTTTTAACTCATGAGTCTGACTTTTGGTTCTTGCAATTCAGTATTGAATCAGATTTGTGTGATATAAACTCACAATTCTAGGAATAAAAGCTTGAACTGTGAGATATAAATTCAGAATTCTAACTTTTTTTCTTGCAATTCCGTGTTTACATCTCAGAGTTTACATCTCACTAATTCAGAGTTTCTATTTCACAATTCTGACATTTTTTTCTCACAATTTTTCTGAATTCTGATCCTACATTTCACAATCCTGTTTTTTGTTTCCGCCATGAAGATTAAAAGATTTTTATCTCAAACTTCTGACTTCTTTCTCTCCATTGGGAGTTTATATCTCACAATTCAGACTTTTCTTCTCAGAACTCCAAAAAAAAAAAAAAAAAACTCTTGCAATTCTGACTTTCTACAAATTTTGAGATAAAAATTTGCAATTACCTTTTTTGTTTTTTATCCTGTGGTGGAAACAAGCTTCAGTACATCATGATGTTGGTGGAGAATGATATTTTGATTACACATTAAAATGAAGGACACATGAAAATTGCCTTTTGATCACAAACTGTGAACCTCGTTCACCCATGCAGTAAGGAGAAAAGGATTTTAACCAGGAATGTGATTTGCATTTTGACGTGTCCTTGAATGAGAACTCGAATGGCTGGTCAGCTCTTTCCAGTAATAGTTTTATGACAAACAAAACCAGCTTTACCACCTCATTACAGCAGACAGACATTTTTCTTGCAGCGTTGCAGGTAAACGGTGCCAGCGCAGCTGCCTCGTGTTTTTAAATTGGGTGCGGTGTTCAAGATGTTTAAGGATCTGGGCTGCTAACTGAAAGGATGTGGATTCAGTCCCAAGTATGTGAGTGACCCATCTGGAGAATACTGTCACAGAGATCACAGTCTGACCTGCTGCAAGAAGCTCCTTGCAATTATTTCACTGTCGCTTTAGGGGGGAAATCAGCTGCAAGACAGCCAGAAAGCTGTGCTTCACAACATAGTATTTGCAACAGCTGAGAAAAAGCCTATAATGAGAGAGTATAGATTGAACATCTCAGCTGCACTATTTGTCACAGGTCCACTGATTGCTTTTCCAAAGCAGATCATGTTTCTTGCATTAGAGTGAATATCCCCTGCTGCTAAAGTCAAAATGTAGATAGCAAATAGATTTTTTTTTTTTAGATTACTTTGTTGAAAAAAGGAAATGCAAATGTCTGCATCATTATTAGATTTTTTTTTACCTTTGTTACTGAGCTGTTTTAGATAATTGATGGAAATTTAAGATCTGCTATTTTTGTACAGAAAAGAACAACATAAAAGACACTTGAATGTTCATGTATACTCCCTCAGATGCGGACCTTCTCTTTGCTTGTGTAAGCTACTTTATTTCCATTTGTAGATTCTGAGCTGTCCTTTTATGTTAAATTTACAGAAACACTCCTGCAGTGAATAGAAGGGGAAAAAATCTTAACAAGCAAAGAGAAGCGATGCCTGAAATAAATCCGCTTTGTTGTGGACAGAGAGTGAGAAGAACAACTACAAGGGTTCATTACTACTGAGCGTGATCAGTCAAAAGGAAACCGATGAGCTGCATATATTTCCACAGTATGCTGAAATATAACAGTGTTATATTTGCTGCTGTACATGTGAATGGTATAGAAATCGCCAATTCAAATAACATACAAACAACTGTCAGTCCTGTCTCTATTGAACAGAAACTAAAAGTGGGATTGCATAATAGCTTAGAATCTGTAAGGGCTCCTGTTAATCATGAAAAAAAAAATACTTTGCTATTGTGTTGTGTATACAGAATCCACATCAGCATACCTCAACAAAAGTGATGTCTGAGTATGCAGATGAATGGAAGTTCACAGGTCTAACCATTTACGCAACAACAAGAGTGATTTTTGTCTAACTATTGAATACTAGTCATTAGCGATGATTAAGAGGTCCAACACAAAACCCCAACACAAAGCACTTATTGCAAGCTATTCACTAAATTAATATGTGGGCATGATTTGAGATTAAATTATCTGATCTATATGTTGAATTCAAGTACATACAATGAAAGTATAATTCACCAGTATATTCACACATTTTCCATTATGCATTATCCACCTTATTTTTAATGCAAAAGCGGGTGCAGAAAATTTTAACTTGAACTAAGTGACTTTAACGCAAGCCTCCATGGTTAGACCAGACCAGAGGCCATTTTTTCTCGAATGGATGCAGCTTAATTAATCAACAGCACTGGTATTAAACTAATATTTAACATTAAACATTCGATTTGGATTGATCAATATTTTGAATTCACACCAAACAAATGCTGTTTTATAAGAAAAGTCACAGAGAATTTTGCGACAGGTAGAATTCAGTTTACGATACTTCTCATTCATTTCTATGCAAACAGCGATTGACTATCGCACAGAAATCTGCTTCCAGTTATTTTTTGCTGTACAAAACAGCTTTTTATGCTGCTTGATATTACAAACTGGTATTTCTTTTTTATATTCTTTAATGTATTGTCATAATTATAAACGCACTGGCTTGTAGTGTAAACCGTTCACCGTTTACCTTACTTATTTACTTATAGTGGCTAATGAATCGGAAGTCTCGCACATTAACAAAAAAAAAATAGTTTACTTCCACACTAAAAAATAAGGTGGGTATGCTGTTTTCCTGGCGAACAGAAAAGTTGGCCTGATATACAGCATTACCATGGACGACGGTGACATTAAGAAACATCTAAACACGCAAATCCCCGACTGACCAATCAAAATCGAGTATTCAAGAGAGCAGGTTTTATACACAGAGTATTCTTATAATAAAACCTGCTAAACCATCCGTGGCTTGTGTATATCTATTTATATGCAAACTGAAATGTCTATTAATGCAAAATATCCACCTTTATCTTCAACGCGGAAGTAAGCCTATGGGTGAGACTTCCGGTTCATTAGCCGCTATAGGTAAATAACGAGGAGAATAACAACGTGCAGTAAACGGTAAAACAGTTTGCACTACAAACCAGTGTGTTCATAATTAAGACAATACATTAAAATAATATGATAAGACACACCAACTTTCAATATCAAGCAGCAAAACGAACTGTTTTGTTCAGCTAAAAATAGCTGGATGGAGTGGACGCAGATGAGACCGGAAGCCAGACCCATAGAATTTACAAATGGCCGCACCCATTTTTACGTCAAGAAAAAGGTGGATAGCTGAGCTGGTTATATTTTGACCTTGAAATCTCAAAGGACGCATTGTGTTACTCTCTATGTTCTGCAGTTGAGAGAAAACATGCTGAACCAAACACGGTGTGCTTAATTCTTTATTATTTTAAAACGAGCTTGGGTGGTTTAACTGTGGGGCTTATGAAAAAGAAAATGTTGGCATGGTTACCAGCTTCAGGTCTACAGCTTTCTCAACCACATTGAGCACACTGGACTGTAGTCAAATGACAGGAGACATTTCTGATTCCTTACTGTGACATGTTTTTAAATATATAGCCTATAAAATCTAGCAAAGGCTCTGCTCTCCTGCACGATTTTAAAGCATTATACAGTCTTTGATGTTGTTAATAAAGAGAAGCACACAGTCTGACAGACACAGAGCTGCTGAGAGCTCAAAATGAAGTCAAACAAAAAGTACAGATATGAAAAATAGGTAAGATAGCAGTTAGCCACATGCTTCACCTGGCTAACTTTAATTTTGACTCAGAAAATACAACGTTGAACTGGTTGTTCTGTCCTTGTCACCTTTTAAATATGGATGAGGAAAATTCCACACAGACTGTCACTTTACTGCAAATATATATAAAAAAAGCAATTTCATTAAGATATTAATTAAATATGCATATTACTTTTATGAATAATGATATTCACAGCCTGTGTTTAATAGGAAAAAATAGGCTCCCAAGTCTGATGTATTATTATTATTATGATGTATGGGGAAGTCGTGGCCTAATGGTTAGAGAGTCGGACTCATAACCCAAAGGTTGTGGGTTTGAGTCTCGTACCGGCAGGGATTGTAGGTGGGGGGAGTGAATGTACAGCGCTCTCTCCCACCTTCAATACCACGACTGAGGTGCCCTTGAGCAAGGCACCGAACCCCCAACTGCTCCCCAGGTGCTGCAGCATAAATGGCTGCCCACTGCTCCGGGTGTGTGTTCACGGTTTGTGTGTGTTCACTGCTGTGTGTGTGCACTTTGGATGGGTAAATGCAGAGCACTAATTCCGAGTATGGGTCACCATACTTGGCCACATGTCACGTCACTTTTTATTATTCATGGGGTGTAGGCTACTACAGCAAGCATCACTACTATAGCTCATAATTAGAGTTAAGCATTTGGTTACTTTTCTAAATTGAAGATTTTCGGTTGGTGGATGATAAAACAGCTGAAACAAACAAAAAAAAAACCCTGAAGGAGGGACCCATGTCATATCTATTATATCTATCACAGATATTTGGGCCACGAGAAACTTTAAAGGTATAATTCCCCCCAAAAATTTATATTCCGTCATCATTGACTCATGCCATACTCCAGGCTGTTACAGATTGGTAGTATAATAACTTGCAGGATGAAAAAGAATAGTTCAGGAACACTTGTTTAATATCAAACTCACAGGAGAACAGGAACAAACACTACAATCGCAAACAAGAACTGACAAATGCTGAGGGAGAACTGAAGGCTTCAGTACACAAAGCAAACAAGGAACTAATGAGTTAATTAATAAGACACAGGCAAATATAATGAAGAATAAGACAACTCAGGAAAACTAGGTCACAGGGCAAAACCAAAACACAACAAAGGAGGGAACACAGATCATACACATAACAGACCTGTATGACTTTTTTTTTTTCCTGTGGAACACACAAAAAAAATCTGTGTTTATTGTGCAATGAAAATCAATGGGGTCCAGTGTTGTTTAGTATTTGTTATATACTATTGTACTGATTAATATTTTGAATTAGCTTTTATTTTCATATTTTTATTTGTACACTCTAAAAAATGCTGGGTTGTTTCAACCCAACTTTGGGTCAAATTTGGACTAACCCAACTTTTGGGTTAAAAATTTAATGTAAAAATTTAACCCAATGGTTGGGTTAGTCCATATTTGACCCAAAGTTGGGTTGAAACAACCCAGCATTTTTTAGAGTGTATAAATATTTAGCTTTATTTTTATTTCAGCGTTAGTAATTTTAGTACTTTAAATTAACCTTATTTATTTCAGTTACTTACAATTCTAATTTTAATTTATATTTTTCATCTAATATTTATATTTTATTTTAGCCCTATTTACATGAAAACTATTTTTAATACTAACTGTTTTGGACCCCATTGATTTGTTTTTTATTGTATGGACAAAACCCACTTTATTCAATCAATCAATCAATCAATCAAACAATCAATCATTCATTCATTCATTCATTCATTCATTCATTCATTCCACAGAAGGAAGAAGACATGGGTTTGGAATGACATGAGGTTGTGTAAATTCAATTTTAATTTTGGGTGAGCTCTTCAGAAAATGTCTGAATTCCTTAATACCACCCCTATAGGGAAGGTGACAAACAACGTCATAGATTTTTCTTACATAACAGTGACAGTTTTATCACTTCAAGAAGGCTTATCCCTACTTTCCTACTTACCCCCCCCCCCCCCCCCCCCCAGCG
>NW_015546123.1:456758-487216 GCF_001515605.1 Sinocyclocheilus anshuiensis | reverse complement strand
TGAAGCGCTCGCCGAAGCAAAAAAAATGTGCTGTTCCTGTCAGATCTCGATTGCCGAAAATCACATTGTGTTTGATGCAAAACCAACTCGACTAAATCAAAAGAAAAAAAAAACACTGTAACTGTATATTTTTTGTTTTCTCAAGCAAAGCAAATCTGAAAAGTCGACTGAAAACATATCTTCTTACATTTTTGGTCATAGACTACGTATGTTGAAGGTATACATTATTGTATATATATTGTATACATATCAATGTTATTGCCTAAGCGGTAAATAAAAAATAAAAAAAGTTTATAAAAACGTGGGCTAGCTTATATAAAATTTTAATAATAACAAACATAATGTTCCCTTTGTTTTGCGTATGCTCTTGTCGCTTACAGTTAAAGTCCTTCTCTGATTTTATTATTGTTTGCATGGTTGCAACGTTACTTTGCAACATTTTAAATATTTTGGGGTATTTTGCATGGTCTGTTATTGGAGTAGTGCCGTGTGGGAGTTTTAACTCCTATTCACTGGGAATAAAAAAAAATTTAGCTGATGCAGAGAGACACGGAGATGAATTTCATTTACAAATAAGGTAGGAAATGTGCATACTTTTAAGGGTGGGGGGGGTGGGGTCTTATCACTCAGCATACCCGGTTAAAAAAGTCACCACTGGCCACTGCTCTCTAGTTCCTATAATCAGCATCTCTTCAACTGAAACAAACCACAGAGGCACTGTGATCAAATGGATAGTGCTGTTGAAACCACAGGATGTTTCAGGTACTTTACACACCAGGCTGCATGGCCTCAAGCCCCATCTACCATCAAGAGGCCGCAAGACATTTTGAGCAATGTCATTTCAAACTTAGATTTATTCATACGGACAGAAAAGCTAGTTTGGTGAATTTTAATTTGGGGCCACCTCATCGGCAATTAGCGAGCTCCGTAATCATCAACATTTCCAACAGAATCCATTCCAAAACTACTGCACACCTTTTTCCAAAGCTCTTATTCAAGCAGGTAAATGCGTTGGTGTCGGTGAGTTCATCAAAGCATTTCGATTTGAAAGAATTCTCAGAAATAATTACTCTGAAGTAGCTATGCTCTTTTCACCACTGTTTACAACTATCACAGCTAGTCACATGAAAGAGCCACAATAACACTGGTCATTAGAGAAAATCACATGACAGGCCTGTAAAATGTTTCATAAATATCAGATAGTACTTATATTAGATGTATTAACGTCTAAAGAAAATGTTTCTGTGCAGGAAGATGTGCTTTTTTGGTGTTTGCCATATGATGCTGTCTATACACTTCAAACCTTTTTTTTTTTTTTTGTTCTCCAAGATATTTCCAAAGCTGGTGTCTAAAGACAACTTCAAAAAAGGTGTTGATTTAAATATTCGGCTTACATCAAAAATGCCTTCTGATGTATTTGTTATGTATTGGATATGAAAGCAATCATTCATGGGAAATATTTTCTTTGATACTCTAAGAATGATAACATTAATCCTGGAATATATGCGTAATCTATGTCAAAAATGTGTAATGTGAATTACATTTATACAAAAGGATAATGGGAGATCTTATGCACATATGTTGGTGATGTGACTTTTGGGTGACATCACCTTTCTTCATAGCATATTTTCTAACCAATCATTATGTCACAACAGTCAGAAGAATGTAAAAAGCACTGAATCACCTCATCCATCAACATTGCATTCATGGTGCTTGCTGCACAAGTCCCACAGATATTCCAACAGTCTGCTAGCCTCATCATGAACAGCATGATTGAATTCAGTGGGGTGCATGTGGAGATGCTGATGAGTAAGTTTAGGAAAGACTGGAAGCAAGGGTTTAGCCTAAATGGGATGGATAGATTTTCCTTTGGCACTGGCTTTGAGATTGAAGTGAGACTCACTAAGGAATAGTAGCTGGCGGTATTGCTGTTGCCTGGGGTACTGATGTTTTTGTCTTCTCCAAACCATCATTACAGAGGAGACTCCACAGGATGACGCATTTTTAAAAGAGACATAGGTATGGTTCTGTAAATTGGAGCACTCTGGAAGCTGCCATCTCACCAATGGAGAAGAAAAACACAACAGAGAGATAAAAATATTATGAGGGATGTGCACTTTTGCAGAGCTGTGTTAATAAAGATTGACCCAGATGGTATATACTTAGGGGGAGTGGTTGCTAAGAGACCACATTGGCCATAATTTATACACCTATTTTAAGCAACAGATTTTTCATTTTTTTATGTTTGCCCTTCCAGTCCTTCAATGCTGCTTTCCATGTAAGACATTAAGCCTAGATAACAAAGATAAGTTCAAAGGCCAAGACAGTGACATTAAATACATTATCAAGTTATGTTCCAAAAGATTTCTATTTCAAATAAATGCTCTATTGAACTTTCTATCCGTCAAAGAATCCTGAAAGAAAAGCAAAAAAGTTTTATCAACAAAAATATTAAGCAGCACAACTGTTTTCAACATTGGTAATAATAATAAATATTTCTTGAGCACCAAATCAGAATATTAGAATGATTTCTAAAGGATCATGTGACACTGAAGACTGGAGTAATGGCTGCTGAAAATTCAGCTTTGCCATCACTGGAACAATTTAAAATATATTAAAATAGAAAAACGTTATTTTTAATTGCAATTTCACAATATTACTGTTTTTATTGTATTTTTGATTTCAAATAAATGCATCCTTGGTGAGCATAAGACTTTCAAAAACATTAAAAATGTTTAATAAACTGAAAAAAATATAAATATCACACTACTCAAACTTGTATATTTATTTATTTATTCATTCATTTACACATACATTTATTAGCAATGTTGTGTTCATTCCACCTTCCCTGGGCTTATTTTTTCTTTCTTCTTTTTTATTCGAGCGTGTGCACTATATTTCTTGTAATTTCGAACCTGTGAAATTGCTTAATCAAAAATGATAGTTTTCTGTCTTTTATTTAATGTGTATTACCTTTGAGGCCATCTGCATATATAACATACTACAAAATATTGACAAAATTCATTTTTAGCAGATATACGCTTTTAAAATTTACATTTTAAATAGTCTTTAGGAATTTGGTTTGTTCGCTTCAGTTACCACTATGCAAATATTTGTCATCCTATCAGTGGCAACACATAAGGTTGTTATAAAATGAAAAAGTTGTGGAGCATCAATTACTTTCCCCCACAGTTTTCTTAATTGTTTTGTCCCATGAACCATGACCACAGGCTTCTCTGAATGCCAAATTGAAAAGCACACCAATCCCATGTAAAGTCTTAGCTAAGTGACTTCTTTCTAACATCTGTGCCATGCCAGGCGAACTGCATGATGGAGAAATGAAATTTAGTGTTTATGCAATGGCACTAAGCAGAACAGAGAGTTTCTGTATTTCCACAGCTGTTATAACCCCTGGCACATTTGAGATTAGATTCCGCTGCCAGGATGCAACTACTGACTGAGAAAAGGTCAGAGCAATGCTCTTTCTCACAAAGGTTCAAATAAAAAATAAAAATCTAAAATATAATGCCCATGTGCAAGATAATACAGTTTAAAGTGTGCTTTGGGTACATTTCCAGCCTTAGGCTCTGCTCTGTATGTGCTCTATATGAAATCTTTGATATATTTTGATTGTCTTGTTTGCTGCAGGCTATATATATTTCATGACTGGATAGCTAAAAACTGTGTCGATGCAATTATTTCTATGGTCAAGCATTTACAAATAATACACTGAAATGAAACTGATATGTTGTCCACCGTGCCGTGTTGAAGGTTGGCCTCCTAGGAGCTTTGTGAACATGGCCCATGGACATGACACATTTGAATCTGAGCTGTCCAGTACATCTGAATGCTGAGCTGAAGCAGGCCTCAGTCCCCAGAGACTCAGAGAATGCCAGCGGCAGAATACCAATATATGGTTTTCTATGACCTTCAAAACCACCAGACAGGCATACTAAGTTTTAAAGCTTGAATGTTCAAATAAACCTCTAGTGCTGTAAGGTGTACCATTCTGTCATGTTCAGTGCAAGAGCGATTAAAGTATTAATTGACTGATCACATGAATGATTCATTTCATTTTCATTGTGAGTCTGAGTGTGTGTGCTAAAGGTTTCAGAAAAAATGTGCTGTAAAACACTATCACTATGAACAACATCTAATCCGACTGAACTGTTTTTAAAAAAAATTCTCTGATTCTGTAGATGCCAAAATGTGACGTTGGATGAGGCATGACAATGTAAAACATGGTGGTGAACAAGTCTGTTGCGAGTGGTTTGAATGATTTTGTAAAGTTATTTACATTTTCGGTGTTGTATTTCAGAAATAATATAAGGCGCTATATACCAACCAGCTGATGTTAATCACTCACCTTTCATGATTTGCTTTATGCAAAATAATTGCTTTTGTTAGATACCATGCATACTGTACATAATGAAATATGATGAAGTGATAAAAATATAAGATATTACAAAAATGCTTTTTTTTTTAGATTTGAATGCTTGAAATATTGTAACATCAAATGCCCAAAGTGGATGCTTCCCAAGCAGGTTCACCTGCAGGCAGCATAACTACTTTCTTATTAAACCACTGTACACTGATTAAAAAAAAAAAATGTTGAAACAATTTTCACTCTGAAACTGCTAGTAAATTTCTCAAATAATTACAAAGAAACAGCAAGTAATACATTGAATTAAACATGAAATTTTGAATGAGAAAAACTGAAATACTATTTTCTTGTAAAATGTACCCTAGTATTCTTTGTTTTATTTACATTTTTTTTAAGTGTGAAAGATACTGCAATCAGCCCATCATTATCACTAAATAAACTGTAACAAGGTGATCAGGACTCTGACGCAGATCGTTCTGCACATTATCATGACTACCCACCAAAGAACTAAATATGGGGATATGAAATATTGAGTTGAAATTGTTTAGCCTAACTAAAAAAGTAGTCGACTACAATGTACAAAACATACGGCCTAACAAGAAGACAAACATAGCAGTAATAGGAGAACCAGAAATAAAAAGCTTTGTGAATTTAGTATTTTTTCATGTCATTACATTGTTTAGAGCATAAGAAAAAAATGGTAAAATCACATTTTTTAAAAATTATATTTTATTCATATGTTATGCTATGTCCTCTGTAGAGGACACCAGGACTCAGTTTTTCTAAAAAATAAAATGACAAGAATAGAAAAGGCAAAAACAATGGGAATTTTTTTTAAAATCACCAATCAATTTTTAGGTTTTAGGATTTTTTTGTATACCTAACTTTGTTTAAGGATGGTTCCCAACTATGTTAAAAATATATATATATATAACAAAATGATTTGATATACCATTTTGCTTTATGCAATATGTGTGTAAAAATTCCATAAACTGGTTTTGCCATTAAGCACAATGTTATCTATACACTGTATCTAATTTGCATATTAAAGTGCTGTTGGGACAGCATGTTGAAAAAAGAAGTGTAATAATGGGAGTAGTAATTGGCCAGATTTTCATAATAATATCTAATATTTCATAAGAATATTGATATATAATATGTTTTCATATTCAATTCTTTTGTCTCCCAAAATGTGAAATAAACATGCTTTTAGTCCTGTGTCCTCTACAGTGGACATGTATGAAATGATGTCCTGTTTCATAACAGGAAGTCATATTTTGATTTGAAACCCCATAACATTTTCCTGAGATGTTGATTTATGACAAACAATTTGAAAATTCATCAGATTTAAATTATAATTACAAAATATTATCAGATTTCCATAAGGATGTACAATTTTATCACTAAATTAATGTCAGCCATTTTTAAAAACCAAGGAGAGGGAGTGGTCATGGTGAAACATCCAATCATTTGATATCTCTGGAAAGCCCTGAATGTGCTCTGTACAGGACATCCAGACTGTGAAACTGTGGCATGTGAGGTCTCAGAGAAATTCACTAAAATAGAATGTCCACTACAGAGGCAAAAACTCCATAGCTGGGTCTCAGGAGGTTAAAACAGAACACTAATATAAAAACTGAAGTCCTCCAATGTCCCAACAATTGATAACTGAGATACAAGATGGCATTACTTGCATTTGTGTGAAACAAAAAGTGAGTCTAAGTCATTAGTCAAGCAGTCTAATCAACGACAAATGTTATGATGTGTTCCAGTCATAATTTTGACATCAAGTGTGTGTGCAAGTCACTCTGGTCAGTGGATGATGTACCACCTATTCTTTTCTATTGTAATCATACATCCTCATATTTTGTGCATGCAACTTCATTTCAACAAATTTACCATCAATACAGATGCTGCATCCATGGCGTTCGACATGTTTTCTCACCAACTCAGAAACTCTGGGCGTAAAGAAAGTTCTGAGTTTACTACTCATAATTACGACTTTGTGGTGCCATTCAAAATACGATCTTTCCAACATGACTTGAGCACACTATTAAAATTTAAATTAAATTTGGAAAATTAATGATTACCCTTTCCAAACAAACAAAGTGCTGATTATAATAAGCATTATTTGTACATTAAAAGTGCGCAATTAAAGGCTTCATTGTGTAGGGGTCAAAAAACGCAATGAAGAGCAAGCAAACTGAAGTGTTGAATTATATTGAATAGAGATTGTGGGAGTGCTCGGGCTCCATGTCTTCATCAGTGTTCAACGGTACCACTGCGCTCTTATCTGAGCAGTCAGTGTGTGATTCAACCGTGATTGTGAACTCATTCTCCCAGACCTTAAGTCCGATTGAATTGCTCATCCTTTCTCTGAATTTGTTTCGATTTGCTCCAAGAGTGCATATATAGCATTTAGTAAGAAAACAGTAACCTGGACTCAACAAAGGAGATCCCCTATGGCAATTTGCGGTGATGCAAAGAGCACAGTCCCAAGAAGCAGTAATTGTATCCTTCCATGTTGTGGTCAGTAATTTCTAAGTTAGAAATATGTGGTGTGATAGTAGAACAAACTGAATCACATTGATCTCTTTGATTGCACAGGTTTGCACATCTTTAGGCTATGTGTATATTGCAGGGTAAATACCACATTTATATTTTGCTCTCTCTGCACACACATAGCGGTGGAATGAGAGAGAGAGAGCCCTAAAATTGTTGCTAGGCGACCTGACATCAGTTTTTCATTCTACAATCATTCTGTTGCCCACGTGTGTGCGGGCTGTGTATAAAACCAATGAGAGCAAATCCACTCTTCCTTTGAGTGGATACTGCTCGCAGGGCTCCTTTTTCAAAGAGCTGAAGAGAAATTGCGGCAGCCGTCTCCTTCAAATACCCTTCTATCTGAAAATCTGCCTCAGTGACTAGCATGAAGTTTATGAAAAGACACCAGATTCTAATGGCTTTTTCTTAAAATTAATCGGAGTGGTGGGCATGAGGATTTTGTCGCTGTCAGAAAGAAGAAATTTTACTTAATTCTTATTTCAAGGTCTTTCCCAAGTCTAAAATTATGTTTCCGAGTGAAGACCGGAACTCAAGTGAGCTGCTGAACAGCTCCATTGGAAACTCCTCTATGGAGGATACGGCGGACGAGGAGCACCCCTTCCTGACGGATGCTTGGCTGGTGCCCCTTTTCTTCTCTCTCATCATGCTAGTGGGGCTGATTGGAAACTCACTGGTGATCTATGTCATCTCCAAGCACAGACAGATGAGGACCGCCACTAACTTTTACATTGGTGAGTTGCAGCCAGTTTTTTTCTGCACAGAACCTCTGGAACCTTTTACCACATTAGACAAGCTCTAAGCAGTTGCACTTTTAAAAAGCTTCTAAAAACATTTCTTAGCTTTTGAATAATATATTTTAGTCTCTTTTGTCAATGTATTCTCTCCCTCTCTCTCTTGTTATTTTTGTTATGAGATATCTTCGTTTAATTATTTTAACTGTTTTATTGTCCTTTTTGTTGTTTTTATAATGTTTTGTAAATGTTTTTATGCTCAGACCAACCAAGCATTTTGAACTGCATTTCATATATTAAGCTGCTAGACAAATAAATTATTATTATTTAAAGTATTATTTAAGTATTTTACATGATTATTTAGCATCAGAAGTAAAGTCAGATGAATCTAATTTTGCAGCGACAGGAAGCAAACTGGAGTTGAGCCTCTTATTGACTGTATTTGTGTATATTAGTATATTTGTGGTGAATGATTCATTAGTCACAGAATGATGTACTGTCATGTAACTGTAAGAATGATTGCATTCCCTCAAAGAACGCTTCACAAGGACCTCTTGAGCAAGATTGTGAGGTTAGGAAATAGCTTAAAATTTATGTAACTTGAATGAAGTATTCAATCAAAAAAGTCATTGCCACTATATGACTATAATGGCATTTTAGTATTTGTAATTTTACTGTATTTGTACTTTTAGTGAATTTTGGAACGGAATAAAGGCAGATCATCCACAGCGACTCAAATTGATTTACAGTGTTGCTGTCAGAGCTTGCATTTAATTCACTGCATTTTCACTTCACATTTTCCATCATTTCTGTCTTCAACTATTTTTGACTTCACAATATTTGACAGAATCCCTATACCCCAAGGAGATAACAGTAATATGAACAGTAGGCACCTCACATTACACATTCACCTTTTCCATACCTTCTATTCAAATGAAACAGATCGTTCATAACACACGCACTTAATTCCTCAGCTAACTTGGCTGCCACTGACATCATTTTCCTGCTGTGCTGTGTGCCATTCACTGCTACCCTCTACCCTCTGCCTGGCTGGATATTTGGGGACTTCATGTGCAAATTTGTTGCTTTTCTCCAACAGGTAAGCAGAGCACGAACAACACTGCACAAGACGTATTGTTAAAAATAAGCAATTTTTTTCTTTTGTGTAGTGTAAATGTGTCCCTGCTGCGTCCGACAAAGTCACTGTGAAATGAAAAGTAAGAGGAATAAATGTGTAAAGATCAATGCTGACAGGATTCTGGACTTCAGTATAGTACCCAACAGTGTCACCAAGTACACTGTAAAAAAATATTGTGATTTTAACAGTAAAAGACTGAAGAAGCTATTTGTGATGAGCTTTGGTTCATCATGTGACTTTCTCATCACCACCAGTTTTTTGGTGCATTCAGTGCATTACAATGGTTCAAAACATATATTAGTTCTTCAATACGTTGGTTTATTAACATTACATTAGCTACCATATTTTTTACGGTGAAGTTCTGGCAACCACAGCTGCCGGTATTTTTCCGTAAATGTCACAGATTTTTTTTTTTACAGTGTAGCAATAAATGGATTTGTACACTGATTAAGACCTATAATATAGTCCCTATGCTTTAGACAATTTACACAATGTGTAAGATGGGTACATTGTGATGTTGCTTTATGGCAATGAAATTAATTAGCTGAAGTCACGTTACCTAATTAATATTCATGACCAAATGTTTGACTTGTCCTGGGCAGAACTTGGGTTGTATGGCCCTGCACAAGTTTCGGCACTGGGATGCAATTGGGATTTGCACATATTTTTTAATAATAATAAAAAATGATTATTAGATTGAGTCTGTATAGTGAAACAAATTATAAATATAAATATATATATTATATTTTACCACCTATATATTTATAATATAAATATATAGGTTGCTAGTACCATATATGCCTCTTCTGATCCTATTTAAGATGTATTTTGAATGTCTTTTTTAAGGTTTATTTTATATTACTTAATTATATGGATGTGATCCCTTTTTAAAAGTTGTTGTCTGCTCATTGTGTTACTGTTTGTACAGCACTATGGTCAACGTTGTTGTTTTATTCAGTGCTTTAGAAATAAATTTGAATTTGAATATAAATTATAAATTAAAAATTTGAAACAAATGGAGTTGCTTTGGTATGAGAGGTGCATAAAGATATAGAAAATCACTGCACTTTTTCTGATTTCCGCACCTATTTCACAATCAATGTTCCTCTCTGGACAAGCACATTCTTACTGTCTGCCAGAGACAATGCTGCTTCTGAAACTCTGATTAGAAAGAAGGTAAAAAGCAACCTAGGCTCATTGGAAAAACATGCCTTTGCCTACATTATTTTGCAAAACACTAAAAAAAAAAAAAGTGCCTATACATATAATTCACCACAGTTTCCAGATTAAATGCCCACTAGCGGCAGTAAAACATCCACAACATTTATTCCTTTTCGCACATTATGATTTCACGGGCAGATTATCAGTTAATATAGACTTATTTTTGTGTGGTTCCTTAACCATGTTATGACCTTAAAACACTTTACCATACTGCATGATTTGTAAACTAATATATTTTGGCGTTTGCATCACATAACAAGCTCCAGATGTATGGCTTTTCTGATGAAGTAAATTTGCTTGGTAGCTCACCTGGTACATTCAGCAAATGCGTTTTTCATTCTCACCTTTGCTTTTGTTAACACTACCAGTTAGGTTTAGGGCAGTGTTTACTGTAGGTGGTAACTTATTTTGGAATGCAAAAGAGCATTAAACTTTTAATGCCACTTACTAGACATTTCATTTTACTGCAGTGATACGTACAACCAACAAGTGTAATAATGTTGCTGGATTCATGTTTATCTATTTCAGATCAAACTGAACACTCTTTTAGCACCCCTCACTGGTCATTTCACATTAAAAAAGGTAGCAAAATGTGCAAGAAACCAAGGAGTCTGGGCTGGTAAAAGGGTTAAAAAAAAAGAAAGGAAAAAAAAGGGGCATCAATATCCTGATATTAGGTGCTAAATCTATTGTGATTGTCACAGGTTTGCTTTTAATGCAAGTCAGCAAAGCTAAATATGTTAATACTAGCCAATGAGGATGTGGGCTAAAAGTGCTGCCCCCCATAGTGTTTCGAGGTAAGTATGACAGCAACTATAGGTTTGTATAGGTTGATTGCAACGTTAAGCATCTTTTTTTTCTTCTTTTTTTTTACAGTAACATGTTTAGTTAAACACTGTAAACACCGAATAAAACAGTTTTCATTTGAGATATTCTAGTATTAGTTGTATTACCTGTAAATAGTGTAAATCACCCTAATCAAGATTCATTCAAAAACCCTTGTTTTTGGACCAGAAAAATATAGCTCCGATTAAATGATATTGAATATGATATATTTGTTATGAATTTAAGATAGATATTGCCTATAGTTAAATAGTTTCAATATAGTAAGCTACTTTCTGTTAGCAACCTGTAGCTAACTAGCTAACTACTTTTTCCGAAAGGATAACAAGCTATGCTATAGTCTGTCTACTTGAAAACTGTAACTTGTAGCTTGGCAGGCTTCAAAGCTTTCCCAACAACAGCGACCTCTCTGCAGCAATAAATAAAAGAGTCTGAGAACTCAAACAGTTCCATTTAAAACAACCATATTAAATATACATCAAAACAGAAAACCATCACTGAATAGAACCTTTTCTCTCTTTTTTTACATTTGGGTGTACACGGAGGAAGAACTTATTTTTGTGTGGCATTTCAACATTATGATTCATCCCTCATTTCATGTAGATAATAGAAGATGTGAGTCAATCTTTATTCACTGCCTTGTGTGAGACAGCATCGGCCAAACAAAAAAAAGTAGGACACAGTATATTTATAAAAGCTAGCATTAAAAACATAAGAAAAGAAAAAGAATATGCGACCAAAGGGATATGCCAGCCCATCTTACTCGTTTCAGCTATACTTTGAAGTAAATTCAAAGTTGCAGTGCAATCGTTACTAAATGAAATGTTGCTTTATGGAAATGAAAAAGTCTGCTGCTAATTTACAAGTCTTCCTTCATAGTTGTATTTAATTACTGAACGAATGAACAACACAAACACCAAACAATCGCTGTGGGAGGAATAATCTGTGGGTTTGGTCTTTCCTAATCCTGTATTCTTTGTACAGCGCTGTGAAGCTTATCTTGTCGGACACACAGGCCTCCTCAGATTGAGGCTAAGCACACTTTTTCTTTTGTTTGTTTAATCATTAGATACCTTGCACAAAAGATGATGGGTGGAACAGCTCTTTGTTCACACCTGTTGCATCAAAGAGCTAAAGCCTCTCCTCTTACCTGATTCGTTTAATTTAAGATAAGCAATCAGACACTTCAGTTCAATTAATTCACCTACAAGTGAATGGGGCTGTTTTTTTGTGTCTAAAATTAATTCAAAAGACGATGAGCTAAAGACTGGCCTGTACTGAAATCATTATGCGGCTGTGTTTTTGATGTGCTAGATTTTAGATTAGTTAAATCCAATTTTAACGTTTACTCTAGATGTCTGGAGTGCATCTGTCTTGCATGTACTGATAATGATATGAACACATGATAACAAAGGGTTTGGCAATGTGTAGGTGACCGTACAGGCGACATGCATCACTCTTACGGCGATGAGTGGAGACCGTTGCTATGTGACTGTGTATCCTCTGAAATCCCTGCACCATCGAACCCCTCGTGTCGCAATGATGGTTAGCATCTGTATCTGGATCGGTAAGTAATTTAGTACAATTATCAACAAAAAACTTCAAAAAAGGTGACACCTTCCCTACATATAACAAACACTAGGCTGTATTCTCTCTATGACTGCAATAATTAGTTCATCTGTTAAAACTCAATCTGTCACCTGCTGTTGATTACCAGAGAAAATAAATTAAATTTACTCTTTAGTTTAACAAACCAACACATTTCGGGGCTGTACACACAGAACACATTTTTGTATTTCACCATGTTTCTCCATAGCTTTTTTTTAACATATAAACATGAATGCTAGATGAACAGCGTCTCTAGACTTTACTTTTTTTGAAATGCAAGTGTGTTCTGTGTGAATGGCCCAATAGTAATGCAAATGTAAATATATGGGGAAAGTTTACAATAAAACATCTTTGTGTGATGGGGCCATTCATATACTGTAGAACATGTTCTTTACGTGAGACAAAAGCATTGAAAAAGAATGCAGAGTCCTGAGACAGGTTTTTCTAAATTCTTTGACACAGTGTCTTAAAAACATGGCACTCATGCACGAGATGCAGTCAGACACGGCACAACTGTCAACTGTCTATAACGTATGTTTACATACAAAAAGAATTAAAAGCAGAGGAACAAGACTGCAGAAATGCATCTTGTGTAAATCAGCCCATACAATCTCTTTATCCTTTCTAACGTATTTTTGTCTCATCTGTGAGTCTCTCTCTCTCACTCACTCACTCACACACACACACACACACACAGTTCTACTTTTTTCCTATAACCTTTTTTTTTTTTAATTAATGTAAATGCAAAAATTCATGCTTCACATTTATGCTTTTAAACATATCCACTTCCATGTAAGTGCATAACAAAGTACCTAACTGCATTTAACCCAGAATACTTCTATCAATTTTTAAATGTTTAAAAAACGAAGCATTAAAATTCTCATCTTCCCTTTTCTTATGCAACAAGGTTCCTTCATCCTTTCCATACCAATCTTCCTGTACCAGAGGCTTGAGGATGGCTATTGGTATGGACCAAGAAAATACTGCATGGAGAGGTTTCCATCAAAGACCCACGAGAAAGCTTTCATCCTCTATCAGTTCATAGCCGTATATCTACTGCCTGTCATTACCATCTCCTTCTGTTATTCCTTCATGCTGAAGAGAGTGGGACAAGCCTCTGTGGAACCAGTGGATAACAACCATCAGGTACAATCATGGGTATCAACCAGTGATGACACTTCACTGAATGGATATGAAAGGCTATATGTGCTTTAATCTATTATTCAGGTGTATATCCTCTCAAGAGGTTGTGAAACATCTTGGCGTCTTTTCTTCTCTTCAAAAGTAAAGAAATAAAGTAGTTGTAGTAGTAACCTTTATTTAATAAGGTAAGATAAAAATAATTTAACGACAAAAGAATATATATAGCACCTTGTAAAAATAAATAAATAACTTGATTTTGTGCATGCTACATTTAAATGTTAATAATATTAACTATATTAATATAAAATATTCTTAGTAAAAAAAATTGAGTATTTATTCTCACAGCAAAAACAGCATTAAGTCATCTGATGAAGGTGTGGTCCAGTTTCACATAGGCGGTGTCCGAAACCTAAAGTCATGACTTCACAGGCAGCGTTTTGTGTATGAAGGTTCCCCGTAAAGAAATTAGTTACAAAAAAATTGAATCCAACATTTGGTAATAATACAGAATAGTGAGAAATTTAGAAGCAATTTTTATAGGCCAGTCATTTTTTGACTGGGAACACCACAAGTGTAACAAGTGAAGTGTAATATACCCTGCATGAGCAAAAACAGTACGTTTTAGTCCAATGCAATAACATTAACTTTTCGGGAAAAAGAAAATCCTCTCTAGGTCAAAAAGATTGGAACACAACAAGGTAAAATGAGCTTTGAAAATTAACAAGCATATATTTAGTGACTTATTTTTTGATAGAAATGGAATCATATGTTGAAATAAACAGACATTTATTTAAATAGATATATACTCTTTCACTCCTTCAGATACTGCTTTATTCTTTTCACCAACTGCTGAACTGATCATATGCTGCCTACAAAAAACCAAACAGATTAAGCTGAACATATTAGTTGATGTTATGCATACATTAGGTTCAGAAGTGCCTTGGACACCTCAGACAGCTGAAACATTCACATTTGATTCTGGCCAAAATTTTTTCAGACAGATTTGTGACAGGGTTTAGGTTCACACCTATGCTTCACAATATTTAAGCAGTGGCACAACTTTTTTTTATTAGACTGAGATTTGCAGTATTTTACGATATTTTGACAAGAAAACCAGTCCCTGATAATGAAAAGCCACCTCACAGCTTGATGCTGCCACTACCACACTTCCCTGTAAATGTAGTGACTTTTTGATACATGAGCAGTGTTAGCTTTGCCACACATTCACTTTGAATTCCAGCCTAAAAGCTCCTAAAAGCTCTTTCTTATCTGAGGTCTTCTCCAACATTACAGCTGAGCTGAGTGACCTCTCACTCAATCAGAGTTCCTGAGTCACCCTACTGCTTTTTGTCCCGCAGATGTTTACACGGTCTTACAATTCTTGTTTTCTTGTAGCGAGTTTTGAAATTTGAAACTCTGGAGTTCTTGTGTGATTATGGCATTAATCTCCATATAATTGAACAAAAAGTGCCCACTGTGGAATCACATTAGATTTTGTTTTGTACCCTTTTTCTAATTAATGCTTTTGCTTCATATTATCTTCTTCGCCACTATATCTTCAATGTAAATCCTTTGCAACGGTCTGTATTGTTCATTTTCAAAGCCAACAGATTCACAACATGAATAATGGAGCTGTGGGATCTTAATCCAGAAAATATGCTGGCTTTATTTATCTGGGTATACTTACAACAGCATATTGCGGTTTTGTATTATATGAATATTTAAGGGTCAGTGACATATAAGGATATCAAAATTATGAAATATAATTTTGTATTCATGTTGCTTTCATTTAAAAAACAAAAAACAAAAACAATCAATAAATGGTGTAAGCATCAAGTAACACTACAATACACTTCAATACTCTTGTATATCTTAATCACTATTTAGAAAAAAAATATTTTATAGAATTATTTTATAGAAAAGCTATTATTTTTCCATGAATTATTTGAACCATGAATATCAGGGTATATGAAATTTCAAGTTTTCTTAGCATTACTTATAAGATGATAATTTCCAGATGATTTGGATTGAATTGGAGGACAGTTTTGTTTTTACAATATTAATAATATTTTAAAACAAACCTGCTTATATATTTTAAATACATGAAAAATATGAATAAAAGATAATGCAACTACTTATGTCAACATTACTTTTTTATGCGACTTTTAATTGCAGTAGACTTTTTTTAACTTTAATTTTAAACCCCATCAAAAATATCAAAGTTCATTTTAATTTAGAAACTGAAAATATTTTCATCAAAAAACAGGTGTATTCAAGTCATTGTCTGCAGTTTTAAAATATATGTCTTAATAGCATCCTTACAGAAAAAATGTCAGGTTTCTCATCTTGTCAGATTTCAGTACATTAAAATCACAAAGAACTGCATTTCAATGTATAACTGCATTAGAAAGACTAGAATTCTAGTCTGCAATTTTTGTAGAGCCTTGTCATTAAATGTATAATAAAAACTATGTAGACTTTTCTTTAAAATATCATTGATCTCTTTTTTCACATATCAGACCCATTTGTCTGCTATAATCTTATCAAAACCTTGTTTATTTCAGGTCCACCTGCTCTCAGAGAGAACTATCTCCATTAGGAGTAAGATTTCCAAAATGGTTGTGGTCATTGTTGCTCTCTTCACCATCTGCTGGGGTCCCATACAGATCTTTGTCCTGTTCCAGTCTTTCTATCCCAACTTCAAGGCCAACTACGCAACATATAAGATCAAGACATGGGCTAACTGCATGTCCTATGCCAACTCCTCTATCAACCCTATTGTCTACGGTTTTATGGGCGCCAGCTTTCGCAAGTCCTTCAGGAAGACCTTCCCCTTCCTCTTCAGACACAAAGTGAGAGACAGCAGTGTTGCCTCCCGCACGGCCAATGCAGAAATAAAGTTTGTAGCAACGGAGGACAGCAACACTGAGAGGAAATGAGAGCAGATGACACCTAAACCATGAATTCATGCCAACCGTCTAGTTGCTGAGGCGCAGGCTTCCCCCATTAAATAGGGGTTATATTCAGTTCACCGAGTTGTGAAAAAATTTGAATGTGGTGCAAAAGGCCATTTAAAAAGCAAAGAATTGCAGTTATATTTACAGCTGGAGTTAAGTAGTATTATTTGATATTTATATCCAACATCTAAACCAAAAGGTTCGACTCTTATTGCTGGCCCTGCTGTGCTACAAGAGCTTGCCTTTTTATAAGCTGGATGGAAAGCTCATTTTACAGGGAGTAAGTTCGCAGATGGGGAACCAAACGGATGTTCTGCCAGCGGAGATATGTAGGAGCTTGCCTGAGAGGATGTTGACTAAATCAAACATGGCAACTGTTGACTCATCTATTGTGTTTGACATATACACGACACCTCCCTGTGCACACTTCCTCATGTAACACCACTCCAGACTGCTCTTCATCAGTTATATTTATATATTCTGAACATTCTACGACATGGCTCAACCTGAAGTATTCGCAAGGTATAGACTTGGAATGCAATTACGTTTTTTGTGTGAACAGCCCCTAAGTTGTCTGCATCTTTATATGTTGTTGTAAAAACGCAACACTCATGTGCAAGACGCTGAAAAAGCAGTGCGAAGCAGTGGTCAAAGGTGTTTGTCTGAGGGGTGATTTAAACAGAAAGCTTGTTTTTGGGTTGAAAAATACAAAATACAAGTTTCACTTTTTTAATGAGCGCATGGTGAAACATGTCCTAACAAGTTTACAAGTAACAAAGGAAAGTAAGAAAGAACAGTGAAATGCCTAAATGCTTTCTGTGTGAACAGCCCCTAAGTTGTATGTCTCTTAAAAACACAGAAAAAACAGTGCAACACAATAGTCAACAATGTTTTTCTAAGGGGCCAATCACAAAGAATGAGTTTTTGTGTTGAAAAATGCAAGACGCAAGCAGTGGAATTTGGGGAAAAAAATAAATAAATCAATAAAAACAAGGTCTCCAAAAGCATTTTTAAAAGTACTTTTAACTTGAGCACCACATTTTTAAAATGCCATCAGGTGCTAAATAGTGCAAATGATGCCAGATGTGAACACAATGGTTAAACACATACATCTAGTGCATGTTTACATAGAAAAGCAATGGAAAAGTAGCACAGTAAAATGCAAAAATGCATTCTGTACCTTGACCCTTGAGGACATCTAAACAAAACGCTGACAAAAACAATGGTCAAAGACTTTCGTCTAGTGTATATGTTTACATTGATTAACAAGCAGCACAGTGGAGTGCAAAAACACATTGTGCGTGAACTGGGCCTAACATATTCAGTGTTCTGAATTTAAATCAATAGCATCCTCCAAGGCTTTCCAAATGTGCCCTCCATTATGATGTAATAGTTGAGGGAAAATGGTTCTTTGATGCACAAATGGCAATACAACACATTTACAGGGTAGACGTAGTGGTGTTATTTACCATGCTAAGTGAGAAGGAATTCAAAGTGGAATTAAGTGTGATTTTGTTTTGCTAGCGTGTGCTACCACAAAGCTTGCTTAATTACTTTCATCCTAAGCAGAAATAGATGTCTTATCATTAGCATTTGTGAAATGTTTTGACAAGCAGAGCTAAGTAGCTAAAAGCTTTTCTTGAAGTGCTGTCGGTTTAACCTTGGCATTAATAAATTATTCAGTATCCTTGAAGCATGGTCCTGTTAGCTCTATAAATGCCTTAATGAATTCAAATCTGACTGGACTTGAGTAGCTTTGTTTGCCTATTTTATTTCCATATTTCTTTGTCGTGTTTAGGAAGGATTGATTGATTTCAGGCTTTGTAGAATACATACAACAAGAAGAGACTAAACAGGTTTAATCAATCAATTCCAGTGCATATACTGTCTGCATTTAGAAATGTTTTCATCTACAAATGTATGATCGGAGTTTTCAAATGGATCATCATTGACATATATGTATAGTATTTACCATGTGAATGTGGATTTGCGTAAATAAATTGGCCAAATCTATGAATAATTCGTCATCTTGTTCCAGTGACATCAAACAGATATTTGATATTCACTGCATAATGCATCTTTAATTACCATGCAGAGTGTATTGCTCTGAGAAACGGCAAGGCAAAATCAAGCAGTTGGACTGATGGACTAATAGCATGGCAATAACCCCATGATGCCACCTACACAGACAGCCAATTATTATCTTGATCAGTGGAAAAGGGGCAGGAAGTGCGTAATCAGTCCTGCTATTTCAAAGCGCTAAACTAGCATCTGTCCTCTTCTTGGCCTAAGGTCAGTAAATAGAGGCACTGCAATAGTTTAATAGTCACTTTAAAACTCTGAGATGCAATAAGTCACTCTATTCATCATATCACACACTCATAAAGAAACTATTTGTTTTATGTTTGCTTAGGAGCCTGGGGAAAATTGTGACACTTTTAGCTAATTTATTCAGAATATAATTACCCTAAACCATTGAAATTTTGCCTCAAGACATCTTTGAAATGTCAGCAACAGTTTTCAGTGTCAATTAAATTTATAATTTAATGAAGTCAAATTACAATTAAACTAGAAGTACACAAAGGTAGATGTTACATTCCTAACAGATTCTGTAAAACTGAAATGAAAATGTTTTATGTGAATATTATATTATATTATTGAAAAAAAAACTTTACAACAATTATTTTAGATACAAAATATATGAAAGACTACATGGAATACATCATTTAATAAACTTAAAAAACACTTTGTAAATGGGTAAGAATATTGGAACAAAGTAATTTTAAATCGACCCCTTTTACACATTTAATGTAAATTAATGTTCCACATTTATATAGCAAATAAAAAAGAAAACATGAAACATTTGTAACTTTTAAATGTTAAGTTGTAACTCTGAATTAAACCAACTGTTTAAATTGATGTAAGTTTTGATTTATTGCAATATATATATATATATATATATATATATATATAACATAAATAAAAAAAGACATTTTTCACTTCAAATTGTTGTTTTTTTGTTTGTTTTTTCTTTTCTTTAGATGATCAGGTGTTGATCATTACTAAAACTATGCATTATCTTGAGAGGAGGCGGATGTCACATTTATTGAATGCCACATTTATCCCTGCCCTCCCTTTTTCTTTTACATCAGACACGATGAGTGTGTCCACTTACACAGGGGTAAACACTTATTTGAAATTTTCTGTTTTCAATGCATAAATTCAGAGGTTCTACATCTCAAAGGGCACAGAGAGACTGCCTCTAAAATCACTCTCCAGTGCACTCACTTGTCACTGAAGTGTGTGTTTGAGTGTGTTTGGAATTTGGTGTTGTTTCATTTGCATTGCAGAAGAAATGAAAACATATTGCTTGCAGGGAAAAATATGGCTCTGCTGGGAAAATATTGCTTGAAACTTTTTTTCAGTTTTGTACACCATATTTCCGCAGAATGTATGAAGAGTAATTACATTTTTATTATTAAATCCTAAATTATTATTACTGAATGAATGACATAATACTGGATTTCAACACCAACTCCTCTACTCAACATCACTGTCAGAAGTGTCCTTCAAGTTTCAATCTCCCAAAACCTGTGGGAGACTTATATTGATGTAAAAAGCCTCAATACTGCATGTACTCCCTTCAGCAGCTGAGGAAGTTGAACCTGCCACAGGAGCTTCTGATAAAGTTCTACTCACCAGGCACTGAGTCTGTGCACATCTATAGCTGTCTCGTTTGTCTCAGCGACCAAATCAGACAAAAATAGGCTATAACAGACAGTCAAGACGACTGGAAAAAGATAATTTAGTGCACCCCTGCCTGTCCTTGTTCACTTCCAGAGTGAGAAAACGGCAGGCAAAATCATCTCTTTCCCATCGACCGTTTTTGCTCAGGCAATCTCGTTTATGAACAGTTACAGTCCCCAGTAAGGTTTCTTGACAGTATAACACATTCATTTCCTGTGAAAAATGTGAATTCATTTTACACATTTACTAACAGCACATTTACAGCACACTATCTGTTTATATCTTATTTGATATTAAAATGTCAGTTTTTCTTATTTAATCTACTTCTTCAGACCCATACTGTACCGTTATGAATATACTTATTCTCCTTAGCGCACAACTCTCTGTACAAATACTAAAAAAAAGTCCTATTATTGAGTTAGTATTACTGTGAAAATGGGTCAATAACATAAAACTGCACTGCAAACCCAAATAAGTTATTGCATCAGTTACATTAAATGAATAAACTCCAAGATTAAGATAGTAGAAGTTTAGATTTTGATTTACACAATCTATAAAGCTTTTAAAAAGGCAATCTATTGTAATACACAATCATGTTAACTGTACTAAACTTGAAATAGCGAGTAAGCTAACTCATACAATTAGATGTCCGTCATAAAGATTAAAAGAAAATCATTTAAAAGCAGGAAAAATCTAGTTTACATCTAAATGTAGTCTTTGTATTCATATTGATCCATATGGTTTAAAACATTTCAGGGTATGTCTACTGTATATGAAACATTATTTCTCAAAAAAAAAAAAAAATTATATGTGTGTGTGTGGTTTTTTTAATATCATAAATATCATAAATCTAACCTGACCAAATAATAATAATAATAATAATTCAGAAATTAAAACCTTGCTCATCGTAGAAATTCCCTCTGTATATGAGCACAGTTGACCAATAAAACTCTTTCTGGTGCTTAGAAGTATAACATTCAGAGAATTTGTATTTTATTTATCAAATGAATATGGCTATAATCTACCGCATTTCAAATTCTGCCAGCGTCCACATTCTATTTCAGTCTATTTGACAATTTGCTCTATTCTCAAGCACACAGAAGCATTACGACGACTGTTCAGTGGCAGAGACCTGTCAGCGGCAATGGATTGCAAATGAACTGAAGAGCAAGCTCTGCAATTCCATACTGTGCCCTAAGATGGAAGCAGAGAGTCAGAGACGCCTAACAATAAGACAAGCAATACTGAGGGAGATAAATGAGATGGAGGAGGTTTTTCATATTTATTTACTTATAATTGCTTTCACCCAGTAGGGAATATTTTTTAAAATGGTGGTAAAGGGCACGAACGTTTAAGATATCTAATTTTCCATCAGAGATGCAGGACGTGACTGGTCTTGAAAACCTATAACCCATACCTGTCTCATCACAACTACCGTTTTGGTGCAGACAGAGTAGACAAATGAAGTAAAGTGTTTAAGAATGGTGCGGTTCTCCCTCACTCCTGACCCTTTTCTCGCCTGCCCAAACAGACAGACGGAGTGAGCTGGGGCAGCTGAGCAGCGTGTTGGATTTGGTCTTTGAAGGGGAAAATGGCACCACAGCAGTACAAAGAACCCATTCTACACGCTCTTTGTGTGTGAGAGAGATGGTGTGTATGTAAGCATGTGTGCTCCACCGCTCTGCGTCACAACACGGGCAGGAAACCACTCTCGGCCTCTGGCACTGCGTGGTCTTTACTGAGGCGGGCCGTCTGGGACCCTCACAGCAGCCTTAATGAAACCCAATAGTGCACCCAACTAAAAATAAACTCACTCATTTGGTCTCAAACACAACAATATGTACATATGGCGAGAAGTTTGTTTTTCTTTCAGCAGAAAAAAGTGCATACTGTGCCCCCTGAAGGCACAATTCCATTACTACCGTCTAAGTTACTGTAGTAAGTATAATTTCTTTGTCGTTGTTAGTAGCACTGAAAAGTGTCTGGAGGATGCACATTTACCTGTATTACAAATAGGGATGCAACAACTCATAAACAAAAAATCTGTAAACTGGAAACTGGTAATTTTCTGCTTTCAGTTTACATATATTTCCTTTAACCTTAAAACACATCACACTCTCAAAATACAGTTAAAACACCTGTGAAAATCAATATGAAAAATTCATATTAACACAGAAGTTTGAGCCCTATTTTCATGGTGAGCTTTTAATATAATATTCTCCCTAAGTAAACTGTGGTAGTGGCAAACTAAACTCTTGCCATCATATTTGTCGATCAACTACAAACATAACATTTTAGTATATTATATTACATGTAATGTTTTAGTAATGAGTTCCAGAACCAGTATAGCCTTTTTCCTACTGTGGAAAACTTCCCACTTCTCACAGTTTTCATACACTGCGCTTCACCGAAACTTCCGATGGCCATAGGACTAAACGTGAAATTGATCGTGCATAGAGTACATCGGTAAGAAAAATGATAAATATCATTATCGATAAATTGGGTTTGTGTGCTGTGCATGGAAAATGTCCATCAGTCACTTTACAGTAAAAAAAAAAGGCATTTTTACGGACAAAACCTCTAAAATAGTTTAATGCAATAAACTTATATTTGAAGGTGATATCATTATCTGTAAATGTTAGAAATTCACACAAGCATTTATCGAGGAAAAAGTTTCTTTAGATTATTAAATTGTTCTTTTAAGAACTGTTGACTGAAATGTTCTTTGGGGAACCCAAAATGTATTTTCTACGGCATCACTGTGAAAAACCCTATTTTAGAACCTTTACTTTTAAGAGTGTAGTGTCTCCAATGAACTTCACTGAACGAGCACAAGGCCGTAAGCACGCACATGCCCGACAATCAGATTGAGTGTAGAATAAAGACAGAGCGATCATTCCATCTAAAATATTTGGTTGCAACCCTATTCTAACACTAGGCAACTATCGCTTTTCCATACTGACCGGTCTAGGAATTCTAGGGCTTGCATTGGCACCTGAGCTGCGCGTGCAAGTGTGTTGGGGTTGCCGATCCACCTGGTGCAGGTATTTGCTGTGTGTCTGCCAAAAGACACTTAAAGTGCAGCCGTTCAGTCTAACACAAACACGCTCGTCTAGGCACAGGTCAGATACGGACGACTGCCTGCCACAGAAAAGAATGGGGGATGGATGAGGCTATTGAGTGGGCGTTGGATTTTCTGGTTAACATCCTTTACGACACTCCCTTTGAAAAGGATGAGATAAAAATGGCTATCACAATCGTCAGAAGCTAACCTTAGATGCTAATTCACAAAAGCTAATCTCACACTCATTGCCAAGCATCTGTAGGAGTAGAGTAATTATAGTAGTCTGCTGCACATTTCACATTTCCTTGCCAGCAGAATTTTCTCTACAGAAGGTTTTGAGTCATGAAATTAAACAACGTTTTAAAAGATGTGACAAAGCAGCTGGACTCATACCGAGGCCGATTTAACAGTGAATGGTGAACAGATTTATTATGACATTTCCTCTCAAAGTTGGAGAGATGCTCTCCAGTGACCCCTTCCATTCAGAGTGCCTGACTGCCTTTTCAGAACAACACCACCACCATCTCCAGTAAAAACAAACATGGCTTTGGAATACGGGTAGTGTGTAGAAACAAACACTCTGCTATGGGCACGGCCCAGGTGGTGAAATTTTGTGAAGCTTTATTCTGTGTTCAAAGTCACTAAGAGGACAGCAGAGACCATTTATAAAAACAAAAAACAAAAGCATAATCACCAGAGAAGATGGCAAATTAATAATACAACTAAAATGCCATGTTTGATTACTTGTTGAGATGACAAATAGCACTGCAGCACTTCAGCCATTATTTTTGATAATAATAATAATAATTACTCTAGATTTCCATCTGGTCCATCTGGGAGCACTGAAAACAATGGCACACACCTGTTTTTGTGGACTTAATGTTAATCTCACAGAAATTAGTACAAAAATAAGATGCAAAATGACTTTTCAAATTAATTTTTTACATTTTATATATAAAAAATCTACATATGGCATTTACTGTAAATCGAGAAAGCTTTAAATGAATGTTAATAAAGACTAAAAGCTAATACACAAGTCACACTATACTGTGTACTGTACATATTGTAGAATATTTTAAGTTACTCTGATAGATAAAAGCTAATGGACTGCATACATTTTTTTAATTACCTCAACAAATAAAGCTGTACATTTAATGTGCAATATTAAACTAGGACTTATCAATAAAATATATGTCATAGATTGCTTGATTTATTTTGTGCTTTCTGTTAAATATTTTGTACTTGATTAAAACAAAAGCAAACATAAAACACACACAAAAAAAGTTGAATAATTTTCATCTGCTATTTTTACTGTATGAAATCAAGAGGGTAAAAAGCATTCAGCTGTTTTGTGATTTTATCAGATAATTATATTTGAACAACCATCCAACGAACAGCATTTTCTTAAATTAGGTTTTAGTTATGGCCTGAATTTACCTGAAAATGAGAAAAGGGAATGGCACTGCAGATTGGTCATCTTTATTTTTTCAATAATAAACAGATGCGTTTAGGGTCCCTTTTTTATACAGTATATCCTCTTCCAAAACATCAAATTAATATAATTTACATCTCAAAAGCAGGCCAAATACATTTTCAAAACAGCTTCTCCTGCAGGAGCAGGATGGAATAAAAGCAACTTTTGTACGGTTATGAGTCATTAAACACGGAGAAGCAATACATTCAGTAAACTCAAATCGAGGTTAAGCCAACAACAGAAATTGTACCTGTTTGCTTGATGAAAGTACCTTCTAAAATTGATGTTGACTTTTCAAGGCTCATTTAAATGATATATTTTGATAAGTGTAAGATCTACAGTTTTGTGGAATATAAACATTTCTAAAGAACTGACTGAATAAATGAAAAAACAATAATAATCTAAACAACACAAACTGCTGCTGATTTATCATAGAATTTCAGACAATATAGCCAGTTTTTAATGAGGGATTTATATATAAATTTTTTTTATGTATTTGCCTTTAATAGCAAACTTGCATGACGCTACATCAACAGCACCTTTAACACAAAGCCTTTTTACATCTTATTATATAAAGCCAATTTCTGTGCTTGAATAAACATATTAAACACACTTTTCATTCATGAAGTGGATATAGTTAGCTCCTACAGTAGGCACATGGAAATAAAATAATATTAGCGCTTTTCATGAAATGTTTTTTAGATTTTTGTACATGCCGAGCACCCAGTAGCCAGCAGTGAGGGGGAGTAAGTCAGGCGCCTAAACTGCAGAACAGAGACAGCTGCCTGGCGTGCATAGAAAACTTATGTATTCAGCCAGTGCATATCCTCCTAATTATTAAGCAGACTATTTAAAGGTGCCACAGCGGCTGACATTTAACAGCCTCCAACTGTTTCACATGCTAAGGACAATAGGTTTTAAATGCAGGGAATGATTAATCATGTTTGTCAGGCAGACTTAAGAAAGGCAAGTCTCATATCGCTGCAAACGACACTCCTCTTCACATCACTAATGACAGCTCTCGCACACGCACAGAAACATTTTCATGTAATCGAGTTTCTTATAGCAATGGAGATCAAATTCATGTATAACTTCATATAAGGATTCATATTTTGCACAGCCTCCTCCTGAGCCCATCTTGATGAAATCAGACCACAGCTGCCGTTTTTTTACCGTAAATTTTACGGATTTTTTTTTTTACAGTGTACTGCTGCTTCTTTCTTTTGCATGATAATCTAGAGATTGCTGTTTTTTATGTATTTGCTGGTTGAATTCATGCTGTGGAATAGAGGGGAGTCATACTTCATGGATCATTGTTTGTTCCTTCCTGTGAGTCATTGTGCAGAATTATTGTACTTCACTATGGAGTCTCATTATGAGTTGCGTGACTTGTGCCCTCTGGATTAAGTGAATCACAATGATTTTTGCCCAGTTGATGCATTATTTAGTTTCCCACCATGCACTCAATTTTTATTTGTATGGCACTGACTAATATTACAGCTGAAGCAAAAGTTTTAATATACAATGCCATTCTCTAAATGCGCTATTCACAGTCAGCGTGATTCATTTATTGCGGTAAAGTGTCTGTTAAAAGTCAAGATAATGTGAAGCAACAAATATTTAGCTGGTCGAATGATCTGCCCTATATAACAATAAAAATTTTAATGAAATTAAATAAGTTTTTATTAGGCTACTGATATGACTGGAGCCTCCTGGGACATTTAAAAAAAACACTATTCATTTCTTTATGTGTAAAACTTTTAAAAGAGAAAAAAGAGTGAATGCACCTTTAAATTTGCAGTTAAAAGAAGAAAAATACACCTTAAAAATTATTTTTTTTTTTGAAGATGTAAATAAAATAAAGATTATCAGAGTATGTTTTACAAGAAAATACCACACTGTAAAAAAAAAAAAAAAAAGCTTTTTCAAAGTTGTAAATCAAACAAAGATAACTGAAGTACATTTTAGGAGAAAAAAAAAACGATTTCAAAATTTCATGCTTGATTCAACATGTTTCTTTGTAATTAATTGCAAAATTTGCTAGCAATTTGTGAGTGAAAATTGTTTCTACACCATTTATTCAGTGTATTTCAGTCTTTCTACCTCAAAATTTCACTTTTAATTCAGCCTGTTTTGTTGTAATTATTTGTGCAATTTCTGCCCTACACTTTTTTCAGTGTGAAATACATAAAATATGAAGTACCTTTTCAGAAGCAGTGCTGTGCTTCAAAAAACAAAAACAACAAAAAAAAACACATACCTGAATGCCTTATACTATTTACTGCTGTAATAGTTTCAACACTCATGCAGCTGCACATGTTATTCAATATATAATCATTTCAGCTTCACAGCTGCACACTATTTTCTTACACACATTCTACATATTTTTTAAAGTAGAATGCACCTGGAGATGAAAACTTTTTTATAAATAAATTCAAAAACAAATCCGTACTCCAATATTTTGGCCCAAAGCACCTTCATAAATAATTAGTTTTCCTTTGAAACTTCAGGTTAGAGTAAAAAAGCATGGGAGAATAAGAGCCGTGCTCACATAAGCATGAGTATTCTTGTTACCCAGTGACTCATTCACCTTGAATGGGAACATACTTCACATCTGAGTCACTGAGGTTACACCCCTTGAAATGTCATCAAGATTTCACCCTCGGCAACAGTAACTCAACCAGTTTCTCTGCAGCAGTTCGATGCTGCTGCCACTACGATTTCCACACCCAAACTATCTTATTCTCTAGAACTTATTTTCTCAGGGAATACAACAATATTTGAGAAAATTAAATGCCAAATCCTGTTAGTTCTGTACACAATGAAAACTGGTTTGAGTTAAAAGTAGTTTGAACTCACTGGCTGTAGTTGCACACAAGCAAACTTTTTCAAGAATGGACGTCATCTTATACAATAACATCCTCTTGATGCACCAAGATGAAGGGTTATTTTGCAGAAAACGGATGTGAGAGAAAATAGTGCTCATCATCCATAACCTTAGCAAGAGATTCAGTGACATAAGTCACCAGAAACATGCATCTGAAAACACCCTCCTTCCTTCCCTTACACAGAGCGTTGATTCCTCTGATAATGCTTTTAGTCCGGTTGTAGTAAATGCACTTGCCCAGGCATACATTATGTATATGATGTCAAACCTAATTTTTCTGTGCTCTAAAAGAGGAGTCATTAAAAGAAAGATGATGCCTTTTAATCAAATCACTGATGGGTAAATTAAGTTTCATAAGACCTGATGATTTAAATAATCACTTAATTGTTAGCGGTTACATGTCAGTGAAGACTTTGCTGGTGCTGAGTTACATGGCTTTGTATGAATAGATGTATATTTTAGGGAAGGGTCACAAAGGTTGACTAATAACCTAGTTGTGAAATACTGTAGCCAGCTAGTCATTCAGGATTTTATATGCAGACTTTATATATACATTATATATATATACAGTATATGTGTCTATTTATTTCTGAAGGATCATGTGACACTGAAGACTGGAGTAATAGCTGCTGAAAATTAAGCTTTGTCATCATGGGAATTACATTTTAAAATATGTTATTATAAAACACAATATTACTTCTGTTTTTTATTAAATACATATTGTATATAAATATTACACACACACACACATATAAATGTGTGTTTTTGTGTGTGCTTTAAAAAAAAAAAAAAAAAGTAATAGTCAAACACTAAAAAATAAATTTTTACTACATTTGTTTATTTATAATGGTATGTATAAAGTTTTGCTTTCCCGTTTAGCAAAGTAATGCAAACAGCATTTGTAATGATTCTCAGAGACATATAACAATGACACAAAAAAAAAAAAAAAGGAACAGCAAAGGGTAAAATAAATATCACATGGTTTTCCTCCTTGTTCCAATTTGAAACTTTCCACAAACAGAATAATACATATCTAAATCTGAATGGATAGTGCATCTAAACATGTGATTCAACATCACTTCAGCATCATGTTGACAAAAAAACCCATTCCCAAAGCATTACATTTTTGTAATGTCAAGTCATTTTTAAACAAATACAAACTTTTGTCAATAAACACCCGTAAAATCTGGGAAACTAAAGCTATTTTTCTCCAGAGAGACATGCATCCGGTCAGTGACTAAATGTTCTCAGAGTGGGAAGCCATGCCTGCAACATGATGCAGCGTCGCCTTGATCATCCCCTGCCTTCAAATATCCCATAATGACCGAAAAGGACTGGGAATGAGAATGCTAAGCTGAGTTAGGGTTAGGGTTAGGGTCTGTATACCCTAAAAGGTTCAGCGGTACATTCTCTATTCAATTGGGCATTAAAAAAATTAATAAATACATTTATGCCAGTCTGGATCAAACATCCAGTCTGATGGCTTTTCCAGCCGAGCCTGGCATCCCAGTCTGTTCGGGGAAATGGCCAAGTGATGAAGAGACTATTGGTGCGGATGGCACCTGACAAATTAGTTGATCTAACTGATCCTAACACTAAAACATTTCATTTTGTTAATCGCACTTCTGATTGCATAGCAATATCGTAAAGAGTTCAGAACTCTGTACACTGGTCAACTGATTATTTAATATTCACAGGCATTTGTAAAACAGGATTTACAGCTGTCTGATTGGAATAATATGACATTTTCATAGGTTTAATATCATGGGACTTCTAAACTGATTTACATTCACTAGCATTGAGTTACAACATGGAGAGGGAAATAATAGACAAAATAAAGAGAAAGAGAAAAAAAAACTTGCTGTCCGTGAAGTGGGGGTTGCCTGTTGAAACAATGTAGCTCTTTGTGATATTTTTACATTTTGAAATCACAAGCTTATGATTCATCAGGACTGGGTAACCCATACCAAAGCTGAACGTAATTTATTCCACATAGGCCAGAGAGAAGTGCAGGAAGAGAAAAAGCAAGAGAAAGAGAGACATGAGTGTTGCCAAAACCTAATATTGAGGGCTGATTCCAACTTTCCCCTCTTCCTTGCATGCACTGACACACAGTTATTCCCTAATGTTCTGGGAAAAATTACCGTTTCCGAGGTTTAAACGGGGACAGAATGTCCCCATATGTGTCAGTGACACCTGTTTGAAGTGGTTACCACAACCATATAGCAGTACTGGGCAAAAACAAAAAACACAAAACAAAACAAATGATTAATATTTGATTATTATTATCAAATAAAATATAGAAAAAGTAAAATGAAAGAAATGAAATAAAATGTTAAATGAAATAAAATATGAAATAAAATTTAATAAAATAATAAAATAAAATAATTAAATCATAAAATTGTATAAATAAAATATTATATTTTTATAAATGTTTTATTGTATTTTAGAAACAATTAAATTAAATTAAATTAAATTAAATTAAATTAAAATAAAAAAATAAAATAATGCTGTGTGTTTCTGTGCAAAACAAGAATGCAATTGTAAGGAGAGTCTGGAGAGGCTCTAGTGAACTCACAGTAATGATCACTGGCATAAAAACTAGCATCACGTTCTGGTTTCTGTTAGCTCGCAATATTGTATGAGAGAGTGTTTATTGATGCACAGCAAAAAAAAAAAAAAAAAAAAAAAGTACA
>NW_015546123.1:448964-456617 GCF_001515605.1 Sinocyclocheilus anshuiensis | reverse complement strand
CACAGCTGGCACCCACCTTGGATCCCCAATTAGGAGTAAATGAATGAGCCGCCTGAGTGCGGTGACTGCCAGGATTGCATGGTAATGATGACAATGATCCATCCCAGATAAAGCAGCTTACTAGACCACCGTATACCACTCAGCCTGAGGGTAATAAGACAAAAAAGGCACTTTAGAAAACCAAAAAAGAAACAGGGCCCAGAAAAAATTTCCAGAAATATTTGGCTTTAGTTAATATTTATTATATTCATATAAAGTATTTGAGTTTATTTAATTATATTTAGTATATTCATATAATGTTAATATTTATATTATTTTGATATTACTATTACTACTTCTATTTTTTATTACTATTTATTTTTGATATTATAATCTCAAAACTGAAACTACTTAAACCATTTAATGATTTGTAAACAAAGAAAACTAATAGCTGATGTCCATCTGTGGATCTTTTTCTTAGAATTTTTTTTTTAGATAATCAAAGAATAATGAGCATGTTCTAAAACAACAAAAGCTTCTTAGAGGAGAGCAGTGGCCTGAAAACCCAAACTTGATAAATCCAGCTCTCAGCAATAGGGCAAATGAGGCTATCATTCACCTGAAACGGGCTCCCTTGTTTTTTGCTATCTATCATCACATCCACCCCCGGCACCCTGACCAGGAACACGCGGGAACCACCCCTGAGGTCAACTGTATCAAGGCTACTGTGTGCACTCCCCTCTGCCCACCCATAGACCGCCAGTCTCTACCCTAACTCTTCCAGTCTCTAGTGGGAGCTACAGTCAGATACTGACCTGTTTCCAAACCACAAAATGACTCATATAGAAATCAGAGGAGGACATTAACCCAAATGAAGTGAAGGGAGGAGGGAATCAGAAAGACTTAAGCAGCCTAAAATAATAACCATGCACCGTTGTCAAATGTGTATGGTGGTCTGACTGAACTTGTCTTTTTAATGTTTTTTTTTCCCATTGCTTAAAGGAATAGTTCACCCAGAAATTCAAATCCTGGCAGTATTTACGCACTTTCATGTCGGTCCAAAGCCTGTATGACTTTCCTTCTTTTGTGGAACACAAAAGGTGAATTTTTGAAGAATATCCTTGCCACTCGTTTCAATACGATGAAAGTGAATGCGAATAGAGGCTGTCAAGCTTCAAAAGTGCACACTAAAGCACTATTAAAGTTACATTAAAGTAGTCCATATGACTTGTGTGGTACTGCGTATTTCAACCATATTATAATTTGAGTAAAGAACAGTGCAAAACACAAAACACAAACTTTTGTGCCTTTTTTGAAGCTTGACAGCACCAGACATCATTTATTTTCTTAATTTTTTTGAAGATATATGATAATCATCATCATCATCATCATCATCATCATCATCATCATAATATAATAATTCTGACATTTACTCACTCTCATGTTGTTCCAAATCCATTGTTGCTAATAACAATGAGTCATTTCAAAATAAACCAAAAGACAGTCACTCGAAAGAAACACACACACACACACACACACACACACACACACACACACATATATATATATACACACACTGTAAAAAAATAAAAAACTGTAAAGAATGAAGGAATTTTCTGTATTTATTTTTTACAGGTGTTTTACCTGTATTTTGAATTATGCACTTCATTGCGTTATGTTTTAGGGTACGGAAATGTCTGTAACATTACTAGATAACGTCCTTAGCAGGACCATAATATTTAATAAATCACCATATATTACAACAAATTGACTTTTAATTTAATTTTCTTCTTCTAATTGACCAAATTTACTTTTAATTCATAATTTTAATTGACCTTTTTCAAAATAGTCAAAAATATGGATATCAGTTTATGTAAAATTATAAGAACCATACTATTTAATAAAATATAAAATATATAATTTAACATCAGATTAAAAGGTTTTGCAGTCCTTAGACTAATGGGCCCCTTTGTGGCACAGAGGGCATGGCAGATTTTTTTGTGAATGACAGTCATAGGTTTATTTTGAAATGACTCATTATTATTAGCAACTATCAAAATCCCACATCGCTAAACATCCAAACAGGAAATGGAGGAACCACATCACCCACCACGCGAGCTAAATCCATAGTCTCAATCATTACCCTCTCCATCACTCACAATGCATGGGATGTGAAAACTAATGAGGTCATTTCCAGAGCTGTGGGCAGAGGTGCGGGGAGCCGGTCTAAGGTCTGAACACACTGTTACTCTGAACACACCAGAAGTTTTCAACACCAGTCAGGCAGCCATTATTACAAAAGAAAGAGAGGAAAACAGACAGGCAATGAAAATGGAGCTGTTTTCACACTTAGGTCCTACAGCTACATTTAGTCCCTCAGCACATCGCTACTGGGGTGAGAGAAAGAGAACCCAAACACAACTGAAACATAAAAGCAAGGGCACCAGGATCCTGTCGAAACAAATATTATTATTAAATGTTAAAGAGTGAAATTATAATCTAACAAATGCTTTTCAAATGCAGTTTTGAACATGGAAACCATTACGTAAAACAGGGGGAAGGGAGTGATTTAAAAAAGTGTAGTGAACAGTTGTTACCTAACTGGGATAGTTTACCCAGAAATAAAAATTATGTCATAATTTTACACCCTGATGGTGTTCCAAACCCGCATGACTTGCTTTCTTTTTTAATCAAAGCAACAACAAAAAAAAGAGATTAAATTAAACTTTTTACATAAATTAAGCCCTTTCAACAAAAATAATTAGTTTGAACAGATTTGTTCTAATTGGTGTTCTAACTTGAATGCATTTAGTTATGCACTGAAAATGAAAATAAAAAAAAAAAACTTTCAGTTTAATTTTTTTGAAGATATATGATAATCATCATCATCATCATCATCATCATAATATAATAATTCTGACATTTACTCACTCTCATGTTGTTCCAAATCCATTGTTGCTAATAACAATGAGTCATTTCAAAATAAACCAAAAGACAGTCACTCGAAAGAAACACACACACACACACACACACACACACACACACACACACACACACACACACACATATATATATATACACACACTGTAAAAAAATAAAAAACTGTAAAGAATGAAGGAATTTTCTGTATTTATTTTTTACAGGTGTTTTACCTGTATTTTGAATTATGCACTTCATTGCGTTATGTTTTAGGGTACGGAAATGTCTGTAACATTACTAGATAACGTCCTTAGCAGGACCATAATATTTAATAAATCACCATATATTACAACAAATTGACTTTTAATTTAATTTTCTTCTTCTAATTGACCAAATTTACTTTTAATTCATAATTTTAATTGACCTTTTTCAAAATAGTCAAAAATATGGATATCAGTTTATGTAAAATTATAAGAACCATACTATTTAATAAAATATAAAATATATAATTTAACATCAGATTAAAAGGTTTTGCAGTCCTTAGACTAATGGGCCCCTTTGTGGCACAGAGGGCATGGCAGATTTTTTTGTGAATGACAGTCATAGGTTTATTTTGAAATGACTCATTATTATTAGCAACTATCAAAATCCCACATCGCTAAACATCCAAACAGGAAATGGAGGAACCACATCACCCACCACGCGAGCTAAATCCATAGTCTCAATCATTACCCTCTCCATCACTCACAATGCATGGGATGTGAAAACTAATGAGGTCATTTCCAGAGCTGTGGGCAGAGGTGCGGGGAGCCGGTCTAAGGTCTGAACACACTGTTACTCTGAACACACCAGAAGTTTTCAACACCAGTCAGGCAGCCATTATTACAAAAGAAAGAGAGGAAAACAGACAGGCAATGAAAAAGGAGCTGTTTTCACACTTAGGTCTTACAGCTACATTTAGTCCCTCAGCACACTGCTACTGTGGTGTGAGAGAGAGAACCCAAACACAACTGAAGCATAACAGCGAGGGCACCAGGATCCTGTGGAAACAATTTGTATTATTTAATGTTAAAGAGTGAAATTCTAATTATTTGATTTAGTCAAATCTAAAAAAAAAAAAATGCTTTTCAAATGCAGTTTTAAACATGGAAGCTATTATGTAAAACGGGGGGAAGGGAGTGATTTATCATGAATAGTACACTGTAAAAAAGTATAGTGAACAGTTGCTACCTAACTGGGATAGTTTACACAGAAATAAAAGTCATCATTTACACCCTGATGGTGTTCCAAACCTGCATGACTTGCTTTCTTTTTTAAATCAAAGAAAAAAGAGAGAGAGATTAAATTAAACTTTTTTTACACAATTAAATTAAGAATTTTCAACAAAAAACTATTAGTTTGAACAGATTTGTTCTAATTGGTGTTCTAACGTAAATGCATTTGGTTACGCAATGAAAATGAGAATGAGCAAGTGGGATTTGAACTTGGATCGCCCACTCACATCAGACCACATGCACTGTGTAATTTATTAAATATTTATTAATTTATAATTTATTACTATTATTAATAATATCATTACTATTACTTGCATCCTTCTTTTTTTTTTTTTTTTGTTATACTTGTTATATCTGTTATAAATCTTTTAGATACTCAATGATTTTTATGCTTCCTCCCACACACTTACATACAATGACGCGCACACACACACACACACACATGCTCACAATCACTTTGTCTTCATTTTTTTATCTATTGTTTTATAATTTCAAGCTAAGGAAGCTAGCAAATAAATATGCTTTTTGTAAAATATTTTTTTTTTTTTAAAAAAAAAAAATAAAAAAAAATTTTAAAAAAAAAAAAAAAAAGACCACATGCACTGAAGTAAATTAATTGGTGTGACCCTATTTATATTAATTATAAATTACCTCTAATAACCTTCCTTATGACAACATGTAAAGGCAGGCAGCTCAATAAATGCTTTCCACTCTATGTAACTGGCATCTGAAAAGTGTTCTCAGTGTTCCTTAAAATATATCAGAGCACTTCTGGAGTGGTCAGATGAGGTAAAGACCAAGAGTGGATCCTAGACTATCGACCATCTGGTGATTATCAGCACACGAGCGAGAACGCGAGAAACAGAGAGAGAGAGATAGGCCTGTTAACAGTAAGCTCCAGCTGTCTGTCTCACCCAAGCCAGACTGAGGAGTCTCATGGTGGTGCAAGTGTGGGAAATAAACACGGCCCCAACCTCAGGCCAGAGGAGAGGAGATCACAATGGCTGGCTTTACAACTGGTTCCCGTGTACACGGCTAGGCACCGAACAAAGTGCCTCAGGGCAGTGACTCATGGCATAAGCTTCCTTTCGCTTTTGCGACAGAACGAAAGGCGGAAATTGGATCCAGATGCCTCAAGATGCACATGGTGCGCACCAAAGAAACACATGGTTTGATGGTACTCATATTGACTGTTCCCCCATCAGGGTCTGACCCAGACAAATCTATTTGTATTGAATTTCGAAGTGTCAACCTAAGATTACTTGATTAGCTTAAGGAGTCCTGAAAAACGTGCTTGAACATCAACAAATTAAAAACACAAACAAAACATTTGTTGCTGATATAAATATTCAAATAATTATCTCCTTTTACAGTTGCTGGAAAAAAAAAACTGCAAGAACAAGAAAAGCAATCCATATCCTTGTGTTCTGAAAGACAATCAGCACAGTTATCCTACCTACTCAATGCAACAACCCCATTCAGTGGAGTTCAAAAGTTCACAATGGAAATATTTAAAATCTCATTTAAACCTGGAAATAACAAGAACGTTTTTGGATTTTTAAATATTTGAAACAAAGATACATGAATAAAAAATATGAATAAAATATATTCTGCACTATTTCTTGTTACTAAGCAAAGAAACAAAATGTTGTGATATTGACCATGAATTCCTTTGTATAAAAAGTCAGGTTTCTTTCCACTGAAACATAAGATCTTTGGATTATCTCAAATCATTCTGGATTGCATGATAATTAGGTTTTACACAACCCTCTTGAGTGTAGGTCAGCTTGAATGCTGCTGTCTCTAAAGCAAAAGAGGAAAAATGTAAAATACAGTAGTAAGATATTCTGAAATTTACAGATTTTTTTATTGAATGATATTGATTCTTAATTCAGTTTTAATTAAAATTTTCATGCTGATAAAATATGCAACAAAAATAAATTTTTTTAATTATTTAAATGAACGTTCATCTTTTTATCTTTATAATTCTGACATAGGTTACAGAGACCAGCAAGAAAGTGCATGAACCTTAAAAGTATACCATGAAAAACCGTGTCATTAAGAGAGAGAGAAAAAAAGTGTCATCATGTAAAAGCACTGCAGTGCTGTTGAGAACACAAGGTGTTCTTGTACTAAGATTAAAAGCATTTTTCCATCAAGTGGCTAATACTGCAGCTATGTGACATGCCCTCACTGGTAAAACACAGTCAATGCATGTTAGAATTGAATAGGACAGCATGGCTCTCCAGCGAAACAAATAACAATTTCAACAATTTAGGCAAAATAAAACAAACATCTACAGTGAATAAGGACAAATTTAATGGAGCATGTCCTCTATGTTTAGCACAAAATGAGGTTTTGCTGTGTGGAAGTAAATTCTAAATTAAATATTGTCCAAAGATTTCTCAAAAACAGCAAAATGAATACTCATATCCAGTGACAAATTAGATTATTTATCTTTGAAAAGGCAATAACAGCTCATTTAATAACAATATTTAAATTTATATTGTCATAGTCTGGGAAAGTTAAATCATCATCAAAATGGTTACATTTGATAAATACACAAATTATAAATTGTAAACCAAGTACATATTTAATGCTCTTTCTTTTTGTTAATTAATTTATTAATTGCTATTTAATGCAAAATCACTTTTGAAAAACAAATAACATTTCATAAATATAGCTACTTTAAATACAATATTAATAATGATTATAGACTTTATACATAACAAATAACAGTTTTATTTTTATGTACTTGAAAATGCTCATAAAGGAAGACTGCCTGATAAACATTCATTATATTATCAAACAGTTTTAATAATTTAATTGGTTTAATTTTTAAATTGAAGTTTAACAGGAATATTTGTCATGCATGCACACACCTTATTTTTCTTTTGATATTATCAGTAGCACACACAAATAGGTGTAAATAATTTAAACTCTGGAGTGTTCAGGAGACTAAAGGAGATCCATAACAAATTAAGTGTGCTCTAACTTTGTGCTCTAATCTGTCTTTTGTCCTGAAATTAGAACCAGTGGATCTTGTCAGAAGTTCATCTGGAGATCAGAGTTAAACTGATTATGAAGCACTGAAATATGATTTAAGCTATATCAATACAAAACGGCTCTGCCCACAATATTAGGTTGACTGTCAGTCTCAGAGTGTAGCATTCTTATTCTTATTCTTGGTCCTGCAAAGCACCATTCTTAAAGCAGAAGTATAAAAAGAATTATATGATAAATAAGAAGGAATAAAATTAATTAATTACAAATGAACAAATTTAAAGGGGTCATATGATGCGATTTCAATTTTTCCTTTCTCTTTGGAGTGTTACAAGCTCTTGGTGCATAAAAAAGATCTGTAAAGTTGCAAAGACTAAAGTCTCAAATCCAAAGAGATATTCTTTATAAAAGTTAAGAGTCAACCACACCTACCTAAAATGGCTCGTTCTAACACGCCCCCACATGTCTACGTCATGAT
>NW_015546123.1:435159-448489 GCF_001515605.1 Sinocyclocheilus anshuiensis | reverse complement strand
CGCATAAACACATTTCATTACACCAAATACACAAAATAATGTTTTTTTTTAGCAACATCATATGACCCCTTTAAGATTAAAGGTTCTTTATAGATATTGATATTTCCATGAAGAAGCTTATCATCCATGGAAACTTTTCATTGCATAAAAGGTTCTTTATAGTAGAAAAAGTTTCTTTTTATAAGTTTTCTTTTTTTAATGTTTTTTTTAACTGTGTAACATACATTAGCACACATCTCGTTGCTCTCTAAAGAGGTTGTCTTCGATGCACTACTATGGCACACATATTAAATTACAATGCGGGCATTTTATCATCCAGACATGACCAAATGGCTTACTGCTGCTGACCTTTGCTGGAGGTCATTTGACTTGGCTTTTTTTTCTTTAGCAGTCTGACAGGTACTGTTTGCACATTTCCGAAGCAGTTTTTCTTCTCGCACTGAATAAAAGAAACACCAGCCACTGAAGAGATAAAGAGACTTACACTGGGTGTGTCCCAATCCATCTGAACCTACATTTCATTGTCAGACTGTCAGAACTTGCCAGAAATAGCAACGTATATGCCTATTATATGAAGTCATACAGTCAGATCTTGTTGAATGAATAAAATCCCTTAATGGATGCCTCTAGGTGCTAGTTTTTCATGTACGAGTGCAAAACTACTCTATAAAGTGGGTTGATTCATTCACTAATACAGGTGTGTTGATAGGCAAGCTTTAGGTAATAGTTAACCTTATTCAGATACTACTATCAACTGACCCAATAGGAAGAATGAATCACTCTTCAACAAATATACAATGATGACTGGTCTTCAAGAATCATAAAGCAACAAAATTGCCATTTTCAAAAGCAAGCATAATGCATTTCAAACAGTTAAATAAGACAAAGGTTGCAAAACAATGTTCAGAGTGTATGAACGGCGGGTGCACGTTTGAATGAGATGTAGCATAATCACCTGCTTCTAGGCCGGAGTGATTAGTTAATTGCTGTGCAGTCTGCTAAATAACACTACAGAGCGCACATGCAGTCTCAACCCGGCATAATCAGTCAGGCCATATAAGTGCTTCCAGACTCTCTTCCTGCTTTACAGTTCCGTTCAAAACAAAACCCCCTTGTTCCTACACCCAACTTCATCAATGAGGTGAAGTGTCAATCAGTGATTAATGAAAGGTATTGTATAAATAGTTTGTTTGATATATGCGTGCTGCATGAATTATATGTTTTAAAAATGTTGTGCATTCTAATGGGAACAAAAAACCCAAGAGCCACGTTGGATGAAATTGCCAGCAGATTTCAACATGAATGATTCTTAATTGGTGCAAGCAAACCCGTCATAGTGGGAAGCCGATGCAGGCAGCAAGGTGAAAACATGCTTTATTTGGACCGAGCAGCAAGCAAACTAAATATTTGATTCTGGCTTCTCATCCAGCTGGCAGATTACTTCAGAGCAAAACCCAGTGTCCCTTATTAAGTGGCACACATGACCACATGGGCCTTATTTTCTTTCGCTGCAGCTCAGGCCTAAGTTACCTAGTGTTCAGAGACTTCAAAACAATTATCAGAATATTATTTCCCTCAGATTCATTTTAAATTGAGAACAGGATCAATTTTGATCCAAGCAGTCAACAGATCTATAGAGACTGAGAGGAAAGGGGGCAATTTAGTGATCAAGGCATCATTTTGTAAGTAGCAGGATTGAAAATGACATATTCATTTAAATTTTTTCAAATGAAAATAATTGAATAAATGACAAATAATATTAAATAATAAATAATCTGTCTTTTCTGCCACAGAATAAGAAATATATATATATATATACACACACACACATATATATATATATATATATATATATACAATTATCATATAAACTCAGAATTGCAAAGATTTAAACTCAGAATTCAGAGAAAGTCTGAATTGCAAGATGTGAACTAAAAAAAAGTAATAATCTCAGAATTGTGAGATATAAACCTGGAACTGCAAGAAAAAAGTCAGTTTATATATTGCAATTCTGAGATGTTTTTCTCATAATCGCAAGAAAGAAGTCTGAATTGTAAGACATAAACTTTGAATTGCAAGAAACAAAGTCCAAATTGTGAGATAAAAAGTCACAATTACTTTTTTCTTTTTTTCTTTTTTTAATTCTGGGGCAGAAACAGACTTCCATAATTAAAGTATAAATTAAATAAAAATAATTTAATCAAAATGTTTTTATATTTTCAAAATTAATTAAAAATGTATTGCAAAATATATTATCTTAAATAATATTTGTGCAAAACTTCAAGATCATGTTACTGATTTGAGAATGATTCCAAGAGCTTTTGGAGCTTCAGTGGAAGCAAGAACATCCGACCTTTTGTGCAAAGGAATTAACATGGTCAATGTCACACATTTGCTTAAATTTGGTTAGTAAAGTAGTGCTCTGCTAAACTTTGCCTTGCTCATAGACCCATTCAGGCAGGATGGTGATCCCAGAAACTTTAATGTCCTGGATTTCCTTTTACTCCAGACTGAAAGCACACACATAAACACATTCACAAATCAGAATAATTATGTTTCTTACAAGTGTAATTTAAGGTTCCGTGACTGCAAAGAAGAGCTATAAATGCGCTAAAATGGATAAGTTACAGGTAAGAATTATAGAGCAGTTTCATCCTTATGATAAATTTGTTTTAATTAGCCTCTTGAATTCAAATTTTTTAAAAAAGAAGAGGAAGAAGAAAAGAAAAAACAAACATACGGGATACACATTAAATTTTCTGAGCGTGCTTTACTTTTACGGCATTGGTCAATTTGTATAAAGCAGACACACACACACACACACTCTTTTTCAGGGAGTTACAGGTGAAAGTGTTCATGAAGGTCTGGCTGTCTGGCTGTCTGAAGTCCCCGATAGGGAGTGTGTGAGCAATGTTTGTTTTCACTTGCTGTCTGGGCAACCAGCCAGACAAAATAAGACTTTTTATACTTTGTTTCTAGACCTCTCCTTTGTAAGCAGGTCCTCACAGGGCTGTTGATGGTGTCATTAGTCAAAGCCATAACCTGCAGTAACATCTCTGAAGGCTGCCTTGAGAAGTCCATAGTATCGAAACAAGACTCCAGACAGTGATTTCAATGGTCAAAAATGCGACAAAAAATTATTTGCAACAATCATTAAAAATCTAGTAGCAATAACATTGACATCTCGTGAGAAAGGCAAGAACAGGCACCAGGGCTTCTTTGATGCATCAACAAATAACAGAATGAGCAGCAAATTACTCCTCTGAACATACTCTTTGTAATGTGTCAGTCAAAAAGACTCATGAATCAGTCTTAAACTAGTTAGACGTTTGAATCAGACTCGGTCAGTCGAAATTAGAATGTGTTCAGAGCCATTGCTGAGTGAGGCATGTTTTGGTTATTTCACACACACACACACACACACACACACACACACTCTCTCTCTCTCTCTCTCTCTCTCTCTCTCTATATATATATATATATATATAGTTTATTGTTTAGCAAAGTGAGGTCCAATCAATCGCAAACTTTCATGGTAAAAAATGTTGGTAACACATAGGAACCAAAATCAATAATATCAGACTTTTTTCCAAACAGGAAGAACTATTCTTACAAAACAGAGTGAGTTTATGGCTACTTACATCTTTATTGGGCAAAAGAGAGCAAATATTGTTTTAATTTGTACATTATGAGAGGTTCGCTGCAGTTGCAGGTGTGTTCTGGGAAAAGCAAAGTTAGACACAAATAATAAAATGCAAAACAGCACAATAAGTAGATTTATCAGCTTTTAACAGAGGAAAAAAGTTTTCTCTTGTTGTTGAGTATCCAATCAAACTACTGTGTTTTTCTACACATTTATCTGTCACTAGGCAAATTAGGCAGATGTCAACATGGACAGGTTGCGTGACATGCCCTCATCCTCAAACAGTAAACAAAACTCGCAAGGTAAAAGAAAATATGACCCATAATGCATAAAACATTTGCAACGAGGGCATAGTTTTGTGCCAACCACAATAAGTTTTATGCAGTGAATAAATGGCTGCCAAGAGCATGAAACATTGAAATTCAATTTTGGTAATATGTTGGGTCACCACATGGCTCTGGGTCCAGTTGTGAACCACTACTATAGATGACTTGAGCCATCATTTACACAGCTATACAACAAGTATTGATGGATGTGGATATGTATCTAGTTTCAGCGCAAGTGGGCTGTGACTGAGACTGATTGGATTAAGATGATAATGTAGAAGCCAGTTACCTAGCAACACAAACAGTTATGCTGTAAACACAAGTCAGTCATTAAACATAAAGAACATTGCTCATGTGTGTTTAAAACTGTGCTCTCGCTTTGGATAATAACAAGGCATGATTTAAGACAGAATAATAATTTAAGACAGAATAATAAATAATAATTTAAGACAGAATAATTAGATTATGATAATATGCTGTCAAGCCTGGGAGATTGATATCTTGAGAACTTCTGCATGTAAATGACAATAAAATCGAAATCTATGACATGTGGAATCAATGAAAAACCTTTGTGATTAAGTAAAATAAGTAATTAGTCAAATGCAGCCTCATTTTAGGGGCCTTCCTCCCATTAAAATAAACTTCCTGTGTGACCTCAGATATCACTAACTTTCTGTTTCCTTTTTATTTTCCAAACACAGCCTCCTGCCTGATCCTTTGAGGCTTGTTTTGAGGCTGAAAACATAAGTTTCCTCTCCACTCTGGTGTTATTTAAGGAAAAGGCCGCCTCTCCCCTCCTCTCTCTGCTCTGGGATGGGTGTGGTTTTCAAAGACAAACTTCTGAATGATGTGTACGCCTCCGTTTCAATTCCTGAGTCTGACTAGAGGAGGAGTGTAGAGCAGAGCTTTGCTCAGGACTCTTACAGTGGAGATCAGTCTCCGCATGTATGGACGCTCTTTATGGCCCTGGTGCCCTGCACGCTTTGCTGTGAGGATCACCACAGCCACGGCCACAACAGTGCCAGTCTTGGTTTATTTCAACTCGGAGAGTGCGAGTCACCCGGACTTAATTGTGAGTAAAACAAAAGTTAGATTTTCTTTTTCTTTCATTTTGGGATGCAGCAGTTTGCTAACCTTCAAGAAAACTGTTGCATTAATATTTTGTCAAATTAACATATTCAGCTACCTCTGGATTTGCTTGACCCGAACCTTTGGATTATACACTACAGGCTTGAACCTTGAGGCAGGTTTATTCCCTTTGTCTGCATATGGCATTGTTTCTGTGATCATTCACCTGTCCGAGTGTTTTAGCACAAATGCTTGGGATATATAAAAATGAAAAAGAAAGAATAATCCAGTGTTACAGATGGCCAATTTTGTAACAGCAGACCAGTATTGTTGAAAAATCATAAACAATGGCATTCATTGTTGGATTTAAAGGACATAAAACTGCTGACTGAAATCTATAGTATATATTAGAGAACAGAAATCCAATAAAAAGAGCAAAAAATATAAGTGCACTTTTTTCAAAATGTTAAAAAAATATATATTTTGCTTATTATTCATGGAAAATTATTCAAATTTACATTATTGCTTTTAAATGTCTGCATGTTCATCAGTTTTAAAGAGAATAAGTGTAAATTTGGCATTTCCCCCCCCTCATAAATTGGTGTTTAAATATCAGAAATTGCTGCTCATTATAATATGGCGGGAGACATTTACGGGCCTGTGTTTATAGAGCTTGAAATGAGATTTTAATGCTGGAACCTGTATTTAACCCCACATATTGCTAGAAACCACAATTCCAACATAAAGTTTTACTGTAAGCAGACATCAAACAAGCTTTAAAAAGAAAATACGAACAAAAATTTAATATGCAGTTAAACACTTCATAGTTTAGCAATGCTTTTATATCCTTCCAGTTAGACTCCCAACGCATGGGAAACTGGATTTATATTGGGTTTAACAGCCACCGGATTCTGTTGATATTTCTTACAATTTGTTGAGGCTTCATGGTTTAATAAAAACATTTCATTTTTTTCCCCTAAAAACAGGGGTCATAAAAAGAAAAGATCTGTGTTTACAGTTATTAAAATTTTCATTGTGTTTACAGAAAAATAAAGACAGCGGAGGAAAAATATATGTAATTTAATTCCGGCACTCTCGTGATTAAGAGACCCTGAGCATGTGCTTTGTCTTGCTACTTTGCCTCTTTCAGTTGGGTCCTGGCAGAGAGAGAGGAAGTAAGCCATCTTTTCCACCTGACATCACTGACGTGATTAGAACAACAGCGTGGCCGAGGTTCTGTGCGCTGGGCCTTTAGCTGCACTCTACTCACATACATCAATGAGCCTCGATGCACAGCCACATACACTTACACTCTACACTTAAAGGAAAAACTGTAGTATTTCTGTGCACTTGTTGATTAAAATTAAAAAAAAATGTGATGTGCTATTATATTTAAAGATTGTAAATATACAGAACATTATTCCAATATATAAATTTGTATGTATGCCAACAGATAAAGTTCTTTTTAATAAACTGTTGATCTGAGAAAAAAAGTAAATTCAAAAAGTATATTTGGATTTTTCTCAAATTAGAAATATATTTCAAACACCTTTAATAAATGTGTTTACAATGCAAATGTGTTTAAAATTATATTTTACTTTAAATTTCCAATTTATTGCATTTGCTATTTCTAAATAGATATACCTATTAAATACAAACATATACTTAAATGTATAAATATATTTAAGTATGTACCTATGTATATTTTTCTAAATAATGATAAAAAGCCTTTTCTAAATAATGATTGCATACTTGAAATTAATCCAAACAAAAAGAATGAAAGGCAAAAGTAATGAATCCAGTTAACAAACTTCTAAAGCTTTGTAAACTTACAAATTATTAAATTATGTGTAAATTATGTGTTCTGTCCGTGCGAGCTTAGTTTAATTTTAATACCATGTTCACTACAATTAAAAAAAGCCACATTCATGTTAGAACAAGAATGTGGCTTTTTTTAATTGTAGTTAGAACTTCTATCCAATGAGATCTTCTTTATTTCAGAGTACTGACTTAAAGGACTAAATGATCTGAGCGATGCCTAGCAAAATAGCTTGAGTCATGCACTTCAACGACTGTGTCATATTCTTAATTTTCAGAATAATTAAATCTAGCAGAAAGTCAAATAAAACTGGGATGTAAACCCTGTAATCCTGCAGGTAAATTACAAGCAACAGGGGTAATCTGGAATCTGGACACAAAACGGTCTGTGTTGTGTTGCTACCAGTAAATGGGTAACTGTACGAAAATGCCCCTTCCTGGCAGCTGAAAGACTACTAGAGCAGGGGAAAGGAAATGGCACATGATGCACGCAAACAAATTATGAGGAGGGGGAAGGGAAATTACATCATAACGACCCATATCTGAACAAATCAGGTTAGGATTCATGACTAATTTCCTCAACAGTGGCAGCCTAAGTAAGTAACAATGTTAATTAGTTCCAAAATATAAGAAAAAAACCCAAAAAACATAAGGAACATTGATCCACATTACTGAGACGTTACTCAAATAAAAATGCATCACAATAATTTCATTGTCCAAGTGGGAAACAAGGAAATTCTTAAGTAATCATTTTAGACCCATCTGAGATACGAAGGTGGCTAATTGCTTAGGGTTTAAAATTTGACAAGTAAAATAGCAGTATGAATCTATGAAATTAAACATTATCATCATAATAAATCTTCACCATGTCAAGGGCCCTGCTAAGTGTCACAGTGATAATGTGAGTAAGAGCAGAAGACAGCAAGCAGACAGCAGGCTAAAAAGAAAAGAGGAAAATAAAGATGAAAGGGTAATTATGGGCAAAGACCTGGTGTGAGAGGTTTTGTTCTCTACGACTTGTTTACAGGAAGTCTTCTAAAGTCCAACAGATGGGTGCATTCAGAGAGAGATTTTATTGCATTTTTCCAAGTCCAATAAAGTCCCCAAATTTTCCCTACCTTCATTTATGCGTGGGAAAGCAGTGCTGAAGCTACTTGTCTCAGCGCTGCTAATCAGCAAGTACAGTTGCCAAGAGTAAGCCAGGTTAATTAACCAAAACTCAGCAATTAGCTATCACTTTAATGATCTGTATCCCAGTGTTCTTTTGAGGCAAAGACAGAAGAAAAAAATCCTAACAGGACACCGTATTCTAGAATATTCCGTACATTTTCACAGCCATGTCATGGAACACATTAGGCTGAAAGCAGAATCTCGTGGTCTGTAGTGTTGAGTCAGTCTATTGAAACCTTCAGTGTTTTTCTGTCCTTTCATATGACATAGTACATTTATTTAAGGGCTGTACTAGCTTATGTAACCAAGCTTTCATTTAATCTGAGTCTGATTCAGCTCATCCTCTTGTGTCCTCAGAGAGCGATTTTTAAAGTTATGCAGCATACACTCTCAGCTGTGTAGTAAATAATTGTCAAAGTTATTATGCCTCCAGATCCTTCAGCTGAAGGCCTGTTAGATATTTAGTTAATGAAGAGTGTCTTTGCAAGTACTCTGGCAAATGTGGTTCAACCTCGGTGTGATTATTTATTTATTTATTTTTTGAAGAAAATGTAAACCATCCGTGACAGACTGTGATAAATTCCTCTGACTATGTTATTCTCTGTTTCTAAGATTACCTTTTGATTCAATATGATTAAATAAACTCGATAATCATTTTTTTAAGATTTACGATTATAAAAAAATTCTATAAAAATGAATAATATTGTTCTCATTATTAATTAAATCATGCGTGATATATTTTTTATTACACAAAAAGTTTATTAAAAACTGACAAATAAAAATAACATTTGGCTTTATATATTGCAAATCAAAACCTTGACCTTTTGATTCAACGTGATTAAAAAGGGAAAAAAAACTAGATAAGTATTTTCAAGATTTACGATTACATTAAAAATTTGAATTAATAATATCGTGCTCATTAATAATTCAAACATGTGCAATAATATTTTTATTATTAACAAAATACTTGATTTTAAAACACTGAAAAAAAACAACTTTTTTATATTGTAAATCAAAACCTTGACCTTTTGATTAAAAGTGATTAAACAGGAAATAAACTGGATAAGTATTTTTCGAGATTTGCAATAACATTAAAAAAATTGAAGGAAAAATATTGTTCTAATTATAGTTCAATCATGCGCAATAATATTATTAACTAAATACTTAATTTTAAACAACTGAAAAACAAAAAACATCACATGGTTTTATAGACAGTAAATCAAAACCCTGATCTTTTCTCTTTCATATTAAAATGATGGTTAATGATATCACAATCAGTTACAGTTTGCTTGAAGTCACAAACAAGTACTTCAAGTACACTTAAAGTAATTGCAATGTGCCACCTCTGTGGTAACAAAATCCTGGAAGGAAGGTAACCCTCTAGAAACCAGCAAATCTCATTTTGGATGCGTAATCACTGATACCCCTGATTATTTCCAGAATGTGTTCATCAATTGAACCTAGAGCCACATTTACCAAAGAATTCAATAACAGATTTGATGTTCAAAGCTTCAGGGGACATTTAATCTCTTACTGGGTGCTTTTTCTGCTAGCTTACTATGCGTGCGCTTGTGTGCTTATTGATGATCATGCAATAGGTTGTTGTTATCAAGGTGTCCTGCACCTTTGCCTTCAGTTTCTCAGCTCAACATCATAGGTCTCGGTCTCGATCTGCATTGCGGTTCCCCTCTCTAAACCCCAGCCCCCTGCCAAAGGGCCTTTTCCATACGCACCATGCACACAGTCAACTTTATCTGCAGCATCAGCTTGGGAAGCCCGCCCACCCACTTCCCAGCATGCAATGCCTCCCTTTGTCAACATAAGTGTTTCCTCCCCGCCAGGACAAGGCAATGGCGTCAGAGCAGCCAAACCAATCACGTGTGTACTGGGCTGCCCCTGAGGCCGTCTAGCCATAACAGCTGAGACTATGAAAATCATGTGTAATCATAAGGGAGAGGGCTGCTGGCGTTATTTCAGACATGCAGCACAAGTCCTGTGATTGTAGTCCTGTGGCATAACAGTGTCAAATACTAGATGCAGGCAGAAAATACATGGTGCCAGAGCTGGTCTCAATTGCCGTAATTTCAGAGGCATGCTGCAGCAGCTCAAGGCGAGTAGATGATAGACATTATGACAGCAAGATAACCTGCACTAAAAGCCAAAAGTATGTTATTTTCAACAACATTGTTGAAATTGATATCTTAATTCATGCTCCTGGGGGGTGATGGGGAAAAGATAGCAAAAGTGTATTTATTTATTTATTTATTTTTTTTTTTTTTTGGACACTAGGCATAGTAACGCACATTAAATTATATGTGCATTTATCTTCCAATAAGAGAACAATAAATTAAAAGAGCAAAAAGCATGCCAAGAGTTTCTTGATTTTTCCAAACTCTCTGCAATGTGACTTTTTGTTCACATGGCCATTGATGAAACCACATTATGTTATGAGTCATCGTATCAAACATGTTGCAAGCTCACATCCAGTGGCTCTTATATTAAAATAGTCTTGTACAAGGTTAACGCTTTTACATCTTTAAATCATGCATTTATTATATTGAAATATGTATGTTTTATTCCTTCACAGAGTTTTCATTCTATTCATCTTCTCTTATTTAATAGCATTTACTCTTTTAGACCATATAACTGAACTTGAATTGATAAAGTCATTAATTGTCTTGAACTGATGAGGCTTCTGAAAGGTGCTTTAGCCATTTCAAATGTGAAGTGACAATTATTTGGTTTCAGTGAGCTTTCTCTCTGGAACTGAACTAAGTAACACATATTAAGCTGTCAAGGAGAAATGGAAAACACAGATTCCCCACTTGAAACCACTGAGCTTTCTGAATGAATGCTCAGTAACAGGGCTCTGATAAACGACTAATAGCTCGCACTTGACTGACAAATAGGACAATTACGAGATCTGTAGATGTCATCTAATGACATTAAGTGTTTTATTACAGAATGGATAACTAAGGACGTTTCTAATTCATGTATAAAACACAAATTTGCATTATTTCTTTTTTAACAAAGAATAATAAATAACTTTACATATGAACACAAAAGTCATAATGTTTACATGTCAATTTATATATTATATAAAATACAAATTAAAAAAAAAAAAAAAAACATGTATGCATATAGTAGAGTAAATTGTTTAAATTGCTATAATACAGTAATCAATTCAGCATGCTCTATTAAAAGTAACATGCTTATGTATGCACAGTCCATCCAAGCTTGGAATAAATAGATCTGAAGCCAGCTTTAAATCTTTGAGACATTTCACATTGGTTTTTTTTTTTGTTTTGTTTTTTGTTTTTTTTAATGAAGAGGGGGAAACAAGCTGGCCAAATTATTAAAACCAGATTTTGCATGAGACTCAGAGTTTGTGTGCGTGTATGGGTGCTTTACACAGAAAACTGAAAAAGCATTAAATTAATATTTTAAATATATTATAATACAATACACATATACAAATTCTGTTTTTTATTTTAGTTTTTGTGTGCGTGCGTGCATGCGTGCATGCGTGCGTGCGTGTGTGTGTGCAATTGTCTTGTACGGGACTTTGGGATGCATCATAAGTGCGCATTATAAATAAACTCAAACAATAAATATAATGTAGCTACTAAGCATGATCTATAAAAAAAACCTGTTGGAAGGAGTTCTGTGCATGTAGCACAAGAGACGTTTTTCACAGCCTGCTTCATAACATCTATGCATCATTCAGAGATAATGAAAGACATTCAAACAGCTTTCAAAATGAACAAAAAGTCTCTCTCCCACTCTTTCTTTCAGAACCTTTCCATAATGCCTGTCTGGAGATAATCTCAAATAAGAAGACTTGGGTGAGTTTACCATCATAAGAAAACGCCATGCTTCCAAATCAGAGATTCACATGTCCATGTAAAGAAATATCAAAATGCAGTTGTCTAGGGACAGAGCAACACGTCCTCTTTCATTTTAAGTCACCCAGTGAATTTCACACACAGTTGCCAATATGACATGCACCCTCATAATAGAAACCCATAACCCAGTAATAAAGGCTCCAGCTAAGGACTACTAGAGAAAACAGCTCTTTGTAAAAACATCCATTTGCATTTAGTTCAGACAACTGGCTTCTGGCTTTTAATGTGGCCTCTAATGCAATTAGTTTCTGGTTACAGTCACAGTGATGAAAAATCGCAACATCTCCACGGACATGAGAGGAGCAGCAGAGGCCGATTGCAATCACGGCCCCATGTCGTGAGCCACCGCACGAAACAACAGCCCGATGATTCATGCGGAAAATGAACTCTATTATGTAGCCATTGCACTGACCCTGACAATTTTCGGTGTTTCTCATTATGTCAGTCACTTGATATGATACACTCATTCCACATGATGAGCACCATTTAACAGGGTAAACCCTTTGATGTGTGGATCATACTTGGCTAAAGATGGTAACAATTTGCTGGCGAGAGGACAACTCTTGTCAACAGAATCTAACGGCTAAGGTGCACACACACACACACACACACACACACACACAGAAGACCCAGGGTCGTGTAAACAGAAGACACTATGGCTCCATTCAAAGTCTGTTTTCTCAAGAGTATGAGTGAGCCTGGGCAAATTATCCCCGTGAGTGTGAAACAAGAGACGTGCGATACCACAGCAGTGAGGAACGGCGTGTGTCACCAGTGCTTACTGGCAGGCTATTACGTTAGCTGCTGGTTTTCTTCCTCACTTTCTCCTGGTCATCTCATCAATGGACCAGCTGGAGGGATTCCTGGCAGAGTGATTTGGAATTATATCACAAAATCACATTGCCAGGGATTTCCAACCAGCTGTGAACTGTTTACTTCCTGAAAGTCTCCGTGAGTCGACCCCGCTTACACTCTGATGGATGAAGCCGTCAAATCCGAATCGAAGAGAACGGACCAAACCCTTTTCCCCCCATGTCCTGGACTGAATAATCTACCCTCAAAATGAACCATAACTGAGGACTGAAACGCACTGAAATAGAAAGCTCATATCTGTAGGCTCCATATATGTTTTGTTTTGCCACTTTTTGTTCATTACATAAACACTGGATCTCGTCTTAGGACTGTGGTTTTGGGAAACTGGAAACATGATACTAGGCTATTGTGCCATACAGACATATGTGGCCCAATGTAATGTTAATATAAAAAGCTGTGGCTTCGACAGCTGAGGCCGTCTTTGAAATGGGTTCTGGAAATAGTGCCATACCGCTTTGTTAAATAACTGGATGTGTGAGGAAAAATGTGCTAATAGGTTCATTAAGTAGAGGATGTAGTGTATTTAT
>NW_015546123.1:432176-435061 GCF_001515605.1 Sinocyclocheilus anshuiensis | reverse complement strand
ATATATAATTTTTTTAAATGAACCACATGGATATAAAAATGCCCAAAGCTTAAGAAACACCCATATATCTTTGTGTATAAACACAATACACATGTCAGTACCAATTAAAGATAAATATAAAATTTAGAATTAAAAAAAAAAATTATAATGTTAATACACTGATTTTTGTTGTCAAATTTGATGATAATTGGGGCAATGTTTTGGAGAACATCTGGATTTTATGTCTGAAGAAGTTTCGTGAGGTGCAGAACTTAGCTCACTCTGTGAACAGATCTCACATATCCTATGTTCACAGTGGCTAAGTTCCGTTCCTCTGAGGCCCACACTCAAAATCAGCCAAGAAGTGAGAACACAAACATGACGGCTGGCCATGCTTTAGCAAACTGGAAAAAGGACACAAACCTGATCCAGAGGAACTACGGGAAATGACCCACCAGGGAAAGAAGTCACAGTGTAATCCTCAGACCCACCCTCCCGGTCAGACAGGGTGGTCTGGTCAAGCTGGCGTTAAGCCAGAGCACTATTCAACATAAATGAATGGAGCAAAGACAGTGCTGAACTTCCACCCCTTTACGTTTCTGTCAATCAATGTACAATATAAACTGTAAAAAAAAAAAAAAAGTAAAAAGTACTGGTAATTTTCTGCCAGAATATTAGCCATTAATTTTACGAACATATCCGTTAACCATAAAACACAATGCAATGAAGTGCAAAATTCTAAATCTGGGTAAAACACCGGTAAAAAAAAATCAATATGGAAATATTTAATTCCTTAATTTTAATAAAGTACATTGTGCCCTATTTTTTACAGATTTTTCACAGTCTATAAACATTAAAAGCAATTAACAAAATAGAAGCATTTTATAACTGAAGGGCTCATACTTTTGGACCCCACTGTCCACTATGTTCTTTTGTGCTTTTATTTTGTGTGTGTGTGTGTGTGTTTTAATCGAATTATTTATGAATTTATGAAATGAAAATATTTACCTATTTGTGACCAAACAGATGGGCGGATATTCAAGGTATATTTGATGTTTACATACTGACTATTTTCACGGCCAAGCACATCTTTTTTTCAGTTATTTATTGTGCCAATACTTGACTCTAATGCAATACTTTCAATGATTTACATCCTTAATAAATCTGCTATCCAGCTCTGCTCATAATATGGACTTATGATCAATCAAAAGGGAAACATGGAGCTTTGTAGAGAACCTTGAAACTGGAAAAGGCCAGGGTGAGGTACAGCACTGGGTTCAACCTCCTGTCAGTTCAGCAGGAACCGGAGTTAAGCCCCTTAAGACCAAGAACGCTTTCGAAGACTGAACAGATCATACTCCTCAGAACAATTTTCATTATCTGGCAAGATCTAAAGACTATGGAGGAAAGCTGCTCCTGTAATTTGAGCTTTAAACAAATAATAGGAGCAGAGGTTTTCCAGATACATTTCCAACTGGATCATCTGTGCCAGGCGAAATTTAATAATTCAGCTAAATGACTCCTAATATGTCAATCTCACTCTGTTCAAGAACTCGATCATGTTTCACTTCCTGAATGAGTGTCATGAACTGAAAGACAAAAAAAATAACAGAAATAATAAAATAACATTTTAAACTACCATTCGCTTCCATTTATTTGTTGTATGAATTTATGCAAAAGGTGTCAAACAAGAAAATTATCACACTGTTTTTTCTTTTAAATGAGCCTTGGCATTGCAGAAAGGCTTTATTTCCAAAGTTTCATAACAGATCAATTGATGAGATGTGAAGAGGGACATTCAGGTTTACAGAGCACACAGATTCATTGCAGCTGCGGACCCTCCACAGTTACATAATAAGCGTTTCAACGGCTCGCGTGTGACGAGATCATCTTCTCTTCATCCTCTCACGCTCGGAGAGGGAGCAGCGACAGATGTCTCTTTGTTAGAGAGATATATAGTTTGTGAGCTTAAGCCAAACTTTGTGTCAGGAAGAGGTAAAAGGCTGTCACAACTATCCGTAGCTGAACCCTAAAATGTAAGTCTATTTGTTGCTTTTTCCCTGCTCAAAGCATCTCACCAGCCTGAAGTCAATTAACCGGTTGTCGAGGGGTTGCGGTCGAATGTGCGCCGTGTTACCAGATGAAATTTTTAGGATTGTTTGAGGAATAGAGAGTAAAAAAAACAAACAAAAAAACACTTTTGATGAATTTAATGCATCCTTGTTGAATAAAAGTTTGGCCATAGTATTGTATATCTAGGGCTAAACATTGGGTCAGTCCAATATCTTTACCAATGTCAAGCACGTCAAACATTTCACACAAAATGAAAATTTGTGAAGAACAGACTACAATTTGTTATTTATTAACAATCTTCCCCTTCAGTGAGTTGTTACCAAAGGACTGCTGTGACCAGATGACTGAGTCACTGAATTGTGAACAAATCCTGATATATGAATCAGAACAACTGGTTCCACTAAAAGAACAAGTTCAACTCACTGACTCACTAATCAGGCTGCAGCAGTTTTGAGGTTAACAGCTCACTGACTGTATAGTTAATAGTGAGAATTGGACCTTAATGGGGTCATTATCTGAAATAAAAATAAACAGATTCAAGAACACATTGAGAATTTTGAACATCTTAGACCTGAACAATTTAACTGTTTAATACACATTAACCTTACTTGACCCTTACAACTTTAATTGATGTAACCCAAAGTATTCTGTTTTCCTTTTCACTTATATTATATGATTTATTTAAAAAAGAGAACATTTTACTGGCGTTTCTTTATCTACGGGCACTTTTAGAAAATTGACACATTTCACACTCACATTAATCACACACTCTAAAAAATGCTGGGTTGTTTCAACCCAATGTTGGGTCAAATATGGACTAACCCAACTGTTGG
>NW_015546123.1:431190-431639 GCF_001515605.1 Sinocyclocheilus anshuiensis | reverse complement strand
TTTACAAAGCTCATCGGTCTGAAAAGCAAGGTGTGCTGTGATTGGCCAGCTATCCAGTGCATTGTGATTGGTCGATTACCTCAAGCGTGTGACAGAAATATTACGCCCCTACCATATTGTGATGCCCTGTCCGGCCGGAGCAACGATACAAAAATATTAAAACCCATTATAAACGAGGCATTTGTTGCATCCAGTGGGGACATAATTACGGATTATAATGACTTATACTGTCTTTTACGCGTTGCGTTGCATCGCGCCGCGTAAACATAAAACCATGTCTGCATTTGTGATCGGAGAAATGACAAACAAGCGCTACTCTACACTGCTCAAAACTCGCGTTTAAATGGCAAATTCTTTAAATATAAAAAACATACTCTGTGAGTCAGAACAGCCGGCATTGCAGTCTACTCTACCAGGATCAGGAAACAGTCCTCCATAAAATGCGCTGG
>NW_015546123.1:421894-422118 GCF_001515605.1 Sinocyclocheilus anshuiensis | reverse complement strand
TTTGGTTTAGTCCATATTTGACCCAACACTGGGTTGAAACAACCCAGCATTTTTTAGAGTGCACCTTTTTTTCACATTTTCTACATTTTTCCCCAAACTTTTAAAATTTATAGTAATAATAATTTATACCCTAACGTGTATTTAAATGTATTTTTTAAATGTATTTAAAAAATAGAAGAATGCTGTTATTTTGGGTTGTTCTTTTTTTCCCCAGATCACAGTGC
>NW_015546123.1:396769-421640 GCF_001515605.1 Sinocyclocheilus anshuiensis | reverse complement strand
CATTTTCACAACACCACAGATTATATTTTGTGTTTACATTTACATACATTTATTTAGCAGACACTTTTATTGAAATTTTTAATAGCATTCTTATGTGGCAATTATGGTGTTGGAAATCACTTTTTAAATATTTTTAGAAATGAAAAAAAGATGACTCCTTTGTCTTTTAAAGGCTAATTTCATTAGCTTTAAATGTGTAATACTTTATTTTGTATAATGGCTTTTCACATTGCATGATTGCAGATCTGGATCTGGGACAAATGTAAAACAAAATTTATACATAACATCTGAAAAGTGGCAAAAATAACTGATGGAGGCATGACAAAAAAATGTCAAGAGAGTTCAAATGTTCGCGCGAAGTTGGTGTATTTTCTCAGCGACCAGCACGGATCAGCTCTAGGCATGACGAAGCGGATATTGTCCTCTTTTGGAAGACCAAACAAAGTAGTTTTGCTTTCACAACGAAACACACAGCGCCTTCACGACATGGTAGCGGCGGCACCAACAATACTACAGCAAGAATAAAAGTTACGCCTTCTTTCTTTGCGTGAACATTTGGGCGGCGTTATGCAAATCTTCCCACATCGTGACGTAGACATGTGGGGGCGTGTTAGAACGAGCCATTTTAGGTAGGCGTGGTTGACTCTTAACTTTTATAAAGAATATCTCTTTGGATTTGAGACTTTAGTCTTTGCAAATTTACAGATCTTCTTTATGCACCAAGAGCTTGTAGCACTCCAAAGAGAAAGGACAAATTTAAATCGCATCATATGACCCCTTTAAAATAAAGTGTTTCTCTTAGTTTTGCTAGTGAATCAAAAACTTCCAGAGAAGGATATGATTGCAAAGACTGCAAAAATATATATTTTTTTCTATAGAAAATGAAAATGTTATGTAGACCAAATTAATCAAAAAATGTGGAAAACATCAACATGATTCAGTACAATCTAATGCAGTTTAAGGAACTAAAAATGAAAACAGGACCAAACACTAGTATGGAGGATTACAAATGGTTAACATCATGTCAGCATGTCTATATAACCTTATAGATAACAAGAACTAATTTCCATTTTCTCCATGTTTCAGATGCTTTGAGAAAGATAAAAAAAACAACAACAACATGCCACTCAACTGCTACTGACTACCCGTATATATTACACTGTAAAAAATGATATGATGAAAAAGCCATGACAGCTTATATTCGACACCCCTGCTTTAAACAATCACTTTTTTTTTTTTGTTATTCAAAATATTGAATGTTTAATTAATGTGTGTATATTGAAGTCTGTCAGTGTGTATTGTTTATAGAATAACCAACTGTTAGTAATTTTTACTGTTATTTTCTGATTTTAAAGGCTCATGGTGAGACACTTCATACACACAAGAAGGGCGTGCAAGCTGTAGTATATTTTTTTTATCTGGATCTAAAATAAAGTTTACATTATCATAACTAGAAAATTAATGTTAAAAATTTTGAACTTAAGTTGAAAGCAAGTATTGTAAAGTCAAATGAACTTCAATAAAACAATTCAGCACTAGGCAAGATTTAAATTAGTGAGTTGAAATGACTTGTACTTTTAAGTTGATTTAACTTAAAATTTGAAGGCAGCCACAAAACGTACGTTTTTAAGTTGAAAGGGGTGGACATTTTTTTACAGTGTAGGCACATCAAAGTGGACAGAAAAAAAAAGCTGAACAAAGATAGTTTTGTGAAAAATCTTTTAAGATTACCAAGAAAAAAATTCTGCCACAGTAGACTTTGCCACACAAATTTATGAGTGTCTAGAATTGTGTGATCTTTTGAAAGTCATTATGAACGATCCATTAAATGGTGTTTTCATGCTGGGTTTCCTTCAGGTGGTTTTGGTGGTAGGTGGTAGGTGGTATATGTAATATATTTGGAAAACAGCCCACTCAAACTAAGTTATCTTAGTCTTCTACCACTTTACAGCAAATTAGATAGAGAGAAGAACAAGAAGCCATGATGCAGGTTGTATTTATGAGAACGACTTGGAGCTTAACTAACTGAGCTATGATTGCTATTAAATTAACTAGTTTTGTGAAAAATCTTTTAAGATTACCAAGAAAAAAATTCTGCCACAGTAGACTTTGCCACACAAATTTATGAGTGTCTAGAATTGTGTGATCTTTTGAAAGTCATTATGAACGATCCATTAAATGGTGTTTTCATGCTGGGTTTCCTTCAGGTGGTTTTGGTGGTAGGTGGTATATGTAATATATTTGGAAAAGAGCCCACTCAAACTAAGTTATCTTAGTCTTCTACCACTTTACAGCAAATTAGATAGAGAGAAGAACAAGAAGCCATGATGCAGGTTGTATTTATGAGAACGACTTGGAGCTTAACTAACTGAGCTATGATTGCTATTAAATTAACTTCTGGATCAGAGCACAATGCCGAGACTCATTTGCTTTTCCAATTCAATAAAGAGTGCTCTGAACACAAGTAAGGAGGGCTAAAACAAACACTAAATATCAGTCACTAAAATACCATGGAGAAACAAACCCTATATATATATATATATATATATATATATCATAGACTGAATACATGAGCGTTAAGTGCAGGAAACCATAATATCTGCTGATGCAGTAAATTGAACTTAATCTAAATAACGAGTACCTCAAAAAAAAAAAATGCAATGACTAGTATAAAGTAGGCAGTTAAAATGATTTGGTTACATTAATGAAATGATCAGCTTGAACTTCTTTTTTGCCAACTTTTCCACTTTGCCACCCACCAATTGTCCTCACAGAGTGTTTTTTTGTGAATGTTTCAAACAAAACTGTGACAGAACCTCTGTTTCATCTGTCGGTGTGGTTCCCATTTCCAAAAAGTCGGAACAATTGTGGCCTTTCATGATTACAGAAAGGGACTAAAATGAGATTAAGATGCATTACATCATTCGATTCAGTCCAGCAGTTAAGGAGAGTTCTTCTCTGTGTACATCTATGTTTATGAGCAGCTCTGGCTCAAGCCCCAGTGATTTTCACTGAACTCAGTCTGATAAGTGGGTGGAGGAGACTGCAATGTCATCTCAGAAACAATGTTTGATTTGACAAAACTCAGATGGATAACTACAAAACACACCACAAAAGACTCCGCTTACACTCAGCTTACACCAATGTGCCATTTTGTAAAACAAAAACAATGTGCCATTTTGTAAAACAAATGATTATTATGCTGATAATATAATCTGTAATGATGGATAACTACAAAACACACCACAAAAGACTCCGCTTACACTCAGCTTACACCAATGTGCCATTTTGTAAAACAAAAACAATGTGCCATTTTGTAAAACAAATTATTATTATGCTGATAATATAAAATGTAATGAAAAAAAAATGCATTAAAAATCTCTTGGACTCCACTGACGCCAACTTTTGGCGAATATATATATATATATATATATATATATATACAGTTAGTTTTTAACATTTTAATGGAATTAGGTCTTTCAAATACAGATACCAACAGCTTTTAAATTTTATTGACTAATCAGGATAAAGTAACTACTGTACTAATATTTTACACAAATATTAAGATTTTGAAACTATTTAATCGCCCTCATCATTCAAAACATTCTTTTTTTTCTGTGGAACAATAAACCTCCATTCTGCTTTTTTCCATACAATGAAAGTGAAAGAAAGTCATACAGGTTTGGAATGACATAAGGGTGAGTAAATGATAACAGAACTATTCTTAAAGAACGAATTAACTATTGCCGATTCACTCCCACCTCCATTTAGTTCCATTATCAACCCCATGCTTCACAAATTACTGTACAATCAAATATAGAAAACCTTAACAGTTTTCTTGACGACAGCTATGCTTTGACATTGAGTTACACTTCTGAATGAGCAACAGGAATCATAGCCACTGTAATGAAAACCATGCACATCCCAAGCTTAGTGTGTTTGGATCAGCACACAGCGTGTGGGTGTATGTGATGTTATTGTGTGTGAGAGGGGAGGGTAATTATCCAGTATGCACGCATTCTGTGGTGAAGGAGGGTGGGACGGCTCGAATGTTGCCTTGTAATCAGGCAGTACGTCTATGTTTTAAGTTACCTCATTGTCATCTCAAAATAGGCAAGCACAGCGGATGGGCAATCGCAGAGGTGGAACCTCAAATAACAAGATGCTGTTTCTTTCGAGCTTGAAGATGAACTTTTTCCAAGCTCAGAGCATGCCTGTTATGAAAACCATGCACATCCCAAGCTTAGTGTGTTTGGATCAGCACACAGCGTGTGGGTGTATGTGATGTTATTGTGTGTGAGAGGGGAGGGTAATTATCCAGTATGCACGCATTCTGTGGTGAAGGAGGGTGGGACGGCTCGAATGTTGCCTTGTAATCAGGCAGTACGTCTATGTTTTAAGTTACCTCATTGTCATCTCAAAATAGGCAAGCACAGCGGATGGGCAATCGCAGAGGTGGAACCTCAAATAACAAGATGCTGTTTCTTTCGAGCTTGGAAGATTAACTTTTTCCAAGCTCAGAGCATGCCTGTTATTTTGCTCTGATTTATGAATTGTGAAAATGTACATCCGGTGAACACAGCAGAAGATACATTTAAAGAACAGTTTATACAGTGTGATCCAAACGTCTGAGAAATGTATTTAGGAAAATTAACTATGTAAAATGAAGAATTTTTTTCCCTCATTATTTCTAGGTCACTAATCAAAATCCTTTGTACAAGAGGTCAGATTTCCTTCCATTAAAGCACACGATACTCTTTAGATCATTCTCAAATCATGCTGGAAAACATGATCATCATGTTTTACACAATTCAGTTCATGCAGCTCGATTGCTGCTGTCATTAAAACAAAAGGGAGCCAAACCAAATACTATGACATTTATATTAACATTTCAATTCAACTTTCCACTCAAATTGTTATGCTGATAATATAATCTGTAATGAAAAAAAATGCATTAAAAATCTCAGACTTTTGAACTCCACTGATGCCGACTTTTGGAGCCAGACATTTCTTAACGAAGGAAGGAGGGAAGGCACATAAATGTTCCCCCTTTTTATTTATGGTAAGATTTTGAGAAACAGCTACTATAAGCACTGAAATTACTTCAAAGGCGTTTGCTCTGCTGATTATGGAGATCCACCAGTCTGTGTTAGTAATTTATGCATTTGTTTATTTAGTTTTCACGAGCGTTCTCTTTTCATCAATGTTCACATGCAATCCCCACAGGGGCCCACCATCTTATCCTGTGCCACCGTCCTGATGTAATATGAGCAGCATATGGTCCTGTAACCGCCCACCCCACAAATGGAAATTCTAAGCAAGATTCATGTTGGCAACTGCAATAAAACATATCTCTTACTCATTCACTGATTCCACGATAGTTATGCTACACTGGCGTTATTATATCAATGGCGGTATATATTATATACCTTCACCCCAGTCTCCAAATGTCTGTTCTATCTTTGGTATCTTTATTGCAGTCACTGCCTCTACTTGCAAATGTCGAAAAATGTTCATCTGTTTCTCATCTATGTGAGCAAATGGCTCTTCTGTGGATGCAAGCATGATGTTTTGGAGATGTTTTTCTAAACTTTCCCATTTGTTTTGTCACATAAATGTGCTTCTAGTGACAGACGTTGCACATATGTAGAGCAATTATGAAATGCAATCTGCTATTCAAAGGATTTCTTTCAAATTGAGGACATTTTGTAGAGTGTATTCAGTGTAATGTATATTTAAAGGAAAACTAACTTCAATACAAGGTAAACTCAATCGACAGCTTTTCATAGCGCTGATTACCACCAAACACTATTTTGATTTCTCCTCGTTTTCTTTAAAAAAAAAAAACGTTAGGTTAATGTGAGGCCATTTCTGGAGGATTTAAAAGCAGAAATTAGAAGCCAATTACATTCATTTGCACATAAATGTTTTCTGTTAAAATGTGTTCATTAAAATGTTTCAAATCATACATTTTACAGTTGTTTATGGGCTTCCAGTGTCATGGCAACAAAATTGTAAAATTGGATATAACTTTAAAAGGTTAATAAGGGATTTTGTTCCAAACTAAAATCATGCTAGCACACATATTGTTTAAATATTCTTTTAAGCATTCATTTATTTCTTTTAGTTTCTTTAGTAATACACAAAACATAACATAAAATTTGAAAATAGGAATAAATACAAAGTATCAACAATTCAAATAGATTTCATACTATAAAAAAAACTAAACAGAAGTCATTCATAAGTTTAGCTTCACTATTTGACCTACTGTAAAGTATTTTTTTCACATATCAGTCAAACTAAACTGCTGAACTGGAAATTAATTCTAAACAAATCACGTCTGAAGCACATATTCCAAAATGAGCTGTGAGCTCCAGCCGCTGGGAACCCCCCTTCTGTCTAGAAGCTTGATGGCACAGGATACAGAAGCTATCAGTCAAAAATGTCTGCTATGACGTAAGAGCCACATTCTGTGTTGTGGGGGTCAGAACATTTGCAGTCTAAAATAAACTGTTCTTATGATATTGTAACCCTGTTTTACTATCACAATGGGTTGCAAATGTGCATTTCACATCCCTTACAGAAAGTTGAGGCCAGACTCCTGCAAAATTTCATCTTCATCTATTTCAATGTGATTGAATTTTTTGTCTAGTACAATACAGAAATGTTAAAATCTGCCAAGTGCCCAATGTATGTTGCTTTTATTACAATTGTTAACAATGCTGTAGTTTTGGAAATATTACATGTGCATTTTGATGACAGCTCCCCCATGATAATATTCAAAACAGCAAGATCAAATGTTCTTCAACTTCAAATTATCCAAGGGATTAAAATGCTTGCAGCTTTTGTGCATAGGTGTAAATACTACAATTTTGTACAGTGCTTGTTTTGAGCAGGTGGGTGCAGCTTTTTTGTGATGTTAGTTGAGATATATGCTGTGATTTTCCAAAACATACACACAACTAATAACAGCCTTTCTTTAAAACGTTAATTCAAACATGGAGATGGGGATATTGGTGTGGAAAAGAAGAGAGGAACAGCTTACCTGAAGACTTACAGCTGATGGAAAGTGCAAGAAAATAAAGGGAACTGAATATATATAATGTTGGAACAAACTTATAATTTAAGGAAATTACTGATTGTCTACATGAAAGGACAGCATTACTATGGAAGTGAACAGCTAAGCAGAGGGTGTGTTCCTGGACAAGTACAGTCATTTCATTATAATACTGGATGAAAACTCTTATGATGCATTGAAATCCATATGAAACAACAACTTGATTTCCTCCGTGGCCTGGGATAATATGAAAGGGCACGGCCAGGCCTTTATCCCATTCCACATAACATTTAACACGAGCAGGCTTGAAATAGTGATCACGGGAATATGGGAAGGATAAATCACTTTTGAGTGTTTGCCATGATCTCATCAGGGATGGGTTGTGAATACACCCTGAATACAATATGCAAATCCAAGAGGTACAGATCTTTATTCTTTTGTGTCTGGGTTAGAACACTGTCTTGCCTCTCAGTCCGGGAATTTTCAGGAAAGGTATACAGCCATGGCAGGAGGTGGTTTACAGGTCTCTTTCCTTTACAGGATACATTTGGTTCTGTTTAGCTCAACAGTCCCTCTAGTGGTTTTTCTTGGTAATAAGTGATTACCTATTAATAACATGATTATCTATTTATCTGTAAATGAACACCTATCAAAATCTACACAAACATTGGTAAAGAGAGACTTATACTATATTTTTTGTTTGTGACTTTTTAATTGCATTGGTTATATGAAAACAATATTTTCGCATTTTATTTTTATTTATTCTATATGCATTATTTACATAAATAATATATTTATGTTAAAAAATTATCATATTATAATTTTTTACATACCCTATTTTTCAGAAAATCACGTAATTAAATATTACATCTGAATAATATTCTGTAGTATTCCACAGCTGTCTGTTGATTGGTTTTAAAAACAAGTAGATAGAATAGAAAAAATAGAAAGCTAGTGTTTTTTTTGCATCGACTGTAAGAAAAGCATATTTTCACATTTTATTTTTATTTATTCTATTATATATGCATTATTTACATAAATATAATATTTTTGTAAAAAATACCATATTATAACATTTTTTACCTACCCTATTTTTCAGAAACTGCTTAATTAAAAATGAAATCTGAATAATATTCCATAGCTGTCTGTTAATTGGTCTTATTTTAACAGTTCAAGGCACAAATACATGTCAATTTGAACACATATGTACTTGGTTAAACACATACTGTACGTACATTCAAAATGAATGCAAAATTTAGCAAGTAGAACAAAGTAGGTGGCGCAAAATGATACAATAACTGTTTTCCTTTTACTTAAGGAACAAATATTCTTTCATATAAAGAATATATATATATCATGGCTTAACAGAGGGTCATGATTTCATAATGCCTACCACAATATGAAAAATTGGGTGGCATAATAGCAGAAAATTCAGTTTGATCATTTGAAACATTTTCTTTTATATACGATTAACGTGTCTCTCGTAAACCCTTTCCTGGCACAGATCGTGTTTGTTCAGGCACTTTGTGTCCTACTTCTTTGTGAGGTACAGATTATTTAACTCTAACAGTCAGAATGCATTTACAAATCTAGTGCTAGTCTTAGCCACAAACAGAGAATAACAATTATATAAAGGCATCCTAAATAACAGCCAAAAAAGTGAATACAGTATATCAAGGAGACTTCAATGTGAAGTGGAAACACTCACAGTGGCTCCGTGTTCTCCATCCATCCACACCTGTCACCTGTAAGCAATGAAAGAGCAATGTTTAAATTATTTAACAATAATTCACAATTTTAAATAATGTCTATAAGAACAAATGTTTCAATTTCACTTGCATTTAAAGGTGTGCTCTGTACTTTTTCTTTTTTTTTTTAAATGGCTATATTGTTTTCAGTTACCAAATTCATTGTAGAAATTCTTCAAAATCTCACGTGACTGTACATTGTTAATTACATACTTTTTAAAAGTTGCCTACTATTAGCCTAATTTCTTTATGTGTATTATATATTCCTTATTTAATAAGGGAAAAAAAAAACAAGTGAGTGCAATTTTAAGCAGCTGAGAACCAGAACCAGAGAACTAAACTGAGTTTTGTTTTTATTAAATTACCACAGATAAAAAAGGTCACTTATTAATTGTCTTTAAAAAATATTGAGCTTAATAATATGTTAGTCATGCTACATTACTCATTTCTTTTCCAACTACAATAAAAACCTTTGAGCACAGGATATTTAAGCAAATTTTTATTTGTTGACAACACCACAAAGAATTCCTTTGGTCAATTGTTGCATGACAGCGGAACCTGACCTAATATAATCCTGCATCGCTTGTAAAATAATGATGATGATGATGATAATAACAATAATAATAATTATCACCATTATTATTATTTTAAATATATCAAAATATTTTATAACACTTAATATAATATGTATGTAATCAATATTTTATTGATAGCAAAAAATAAGTATTTATTTGTTTGGTTTAGTCTTCATACATCAGAAACTTTCCAGTCCAGTGTACTTCAATAAAAGTCAAACAGTGGCATTTCAGACGTTATCTAAACCTTTGGAGTACTGACATGATTACATATAGCAGATTCTTAATGTAAACAATAATAATTAATGAAATAATTTAATAAACGTTGTTTTGCATTGTTTATGCTCTGTCCCGCAGTGAAACTTCATTATTTTGTATTAATTTTGTATCAATGACTTTCCTCAGTGACGTTTCTGGATTTTTATTACTTACTTGACATAATTTTCCCTCCTTGACACTGGCTTTTAAATTCTAATTTCCATGAGTTTACCAGTAAATTAAGTTGGCCATTTGTTTGACCTTTTTTTCTTTTTAAGGAGATACACATTGTGGTACTAGACTGTGACGAAAGACGGCTGTAAGATCTTATTTGTGTATTGAAATGCCAATCATGTTTTTACAGTGCTCTGATTGGTTCAAACGAAGCACCACCTACTTAAATAATCCAATAACTTCCGCTGACGATTTTTGAATGTAGAGCGGTTAATGTTGGTTTACGACTCATAAGGGCAAAGTGGCAGAAAATTACTAGTCTCAATTTTGAGATTCAGAAACGTTCACAAACAACTGCAATTGACAAACTATAACCTGAAATGGATCCTGCGTTGTCGAAACTTCTTATCGGGCTCGCTGTCAATATAAGTCGCAGTGATGGTAAGATGCTTGTTTGCTAGCTGCTAATCTTTTCCAGACACGAACTGCATCATCAAATCACTTGATGGTAAAAAATCTGATCAAATTATCGCAAATTAATCTTTAAATGTACTAATACAACACGTAGTAATGATTGCTGGCAATCGAAGGTTTCTAAAGTTAGAAAATTGCTTCGAATAGAAAAACACTCAAAAGAGAAAATTATATAATTGTGTGTATCTAAATTTAAATATGTAAATAACGCAAAAACAATCTAATTTCTTCTTGTGATCCTTGTCCCTCTTCTTGTAGGATTGCTAGATTGTTGGCAGGGATTGTTTTAAAGGGATAATTCACCAAAAAAAAAAGATTAATTCTGTAATTCACACTTAATTCATAACTCATGTTCTTCCCATGTGACTTAGTTTCTTTTGTTAAACAAAAGGAGATATTAGGCTGAATGGCATCCACAATTTATTGTATGGAAATCAAAGATGCAATAAAAGTAAATAACACTGCCTGTTTTGCACCACTGATGAAGTCAGTCAATAATTATCTCAAAGTTAAACCAAGAGAATGCTGTTTGTTTATGCCACTGTTTCCCGTCAATGCAGGAAGAATACACAGCGCCACTGTGAAAACTGTCAGTGCCACTAAATCCACAGTGAATGTGGAATGGGCTGAGAAAGGCATGACTAAAGGAAAAGAGGTTGGTACTTAATTTGTCTTAACATAAGACTTTTCCCCCTTTGCTTAGAGCAGTTATTAGAATGTTGACCACAGGTTTTGCTGGTATGTGCACTTGTACAGCGAAAGCTCTAGGATGTTATGCTTAAGTAGATTAATAAACCAATTTTCTCCTAGGTTGACATGGATGAACTTAAGCAGCTCAATTCTGACCTGATGCAACACCTTCAACCATGCCGACAAGGGGAGCCTGAGTCCGCCCCTCCGCCTTTGTCAAAACCGGCAAAAGTGAGTCCTGTATTTCTTTTCTGAAATTCTTATTTGTTCAAAATGCACTTTTGTTTTTTCAAATTTGATTTGAGCATTGACTGTCTGCACTGTCGTTTCGCAAAGGGTTAAATTGGACCCATTTGTTCAGACAGTGTTGTCAGTATCTGATATGTGCCTGTTGGTTGCCATGGTAATGCTGTAGGCATCAGCACAATGTCTAGACACTTTTTCTACAAAAACTGTGAGAAGCTGTCAATTTGATAAAAGAGGAAGACCAGTGGTGCAAAAGGCATTTGAGGAAACATAAACCTTACTTAATTCTACACACATTCGTGCACTAAAAACACTAACTCATTCGTTATTATATACCTACAACACTCCTACAAAAACAATTTTAATCCGGTTTCATTGTGCCATGCAGTGAATAGCGCTGCTTTGTCATTCACAAAATTGTTCGTTTGTTTCAGAATGTCAGAGCATCAGAGCTTCCATCAAGGTTATCAAGAATACCTACTTCAGAACGTAAGTTATATTCTTTGTATTTCCGATTCAAAGTTGGTCTCCTTACCTGCACCAGTGTAAACTTATGGTGTGTCTCCCATCTGAAGCTGCTCCTCAGGATAGTTCATCTGAAGAGTCAGGTTTGCATGAAGTGCATGCTTTCTTCATGTTCTCCAATCATGCTCATTCACGGTTGGATCATAACACTTATCATTAGACTTAATCAGGGTGTCTCTTTCTTCCACTTATGTCCACATGATCTTTTCTACAAAATATCTACTTACAGCAATCAAAAAATAGTCTTTAAATTACTGTTTCTGTCAGTCCAGAGAGGTCTCAAATGGCAGAAATAGTCATTAGTTCTAGTGGTGATCAAAGCACTGTGAATGGTGGCTTCTCACTTTTGGGTTTTGTATAGCAATTGTACTCTTCATCAATTTAGAAGTTACTTTCTGTACTGTGTGTGCACATTGTCAGGTACTATAAGGGTGAGGAGGAGATCATGCTGTTGTCCAATTATATTGCTGATTGAAATAAAGTCATGACTCATGACAAAGATTTTTGGAGGTTCTGGTACTGTCCATAGGATCACCTTTGGATTTAGTGGCAGTGTTGACCATGGAATGCTCTTTGTTCTACCCAGTTTTGAAAAATAATACATGAATAGTAAATCATACTGCATTGCAGAGAGTTCACATAACAGAATTTCGTCCCCTTTCAGCTTCTAGAAGGATGACCACACGTCAGACTTGCTTGTTCCGACTGCCTGCCCCTCCACCTGTGGTCTCGGCCACGGCTGCAGGGGAAGTTCTCTCTCAGGATCTTCCCTCATCTACGATCCCTAAACCTTCAGGTCTGTCTTTACATCAGCATGATGTTAAGATGTCCAGTGTTGTATCAAGTTGTTTTGCATTTCAGTGAACTGATATTGATTGTTAACCTGTTTGAGGTGAATGAACTGTCACAGCCATGCAGCTCACTTGTGCTGTCAGCTTGGAGACAGGAGAAAATCATTGTCAAAACATCTTGCATATTTCATTAAGTTGCTATCTGGATTGGTAGGCTACCAGAGGAGACTTGTTTCAAAGCCAGCTTCTCCTCTGCTACCAACTGCTGAGGCTATTTGTGAGAGTGAGGCTTCCAAATGTGCCCCCATGGCTCCACCAAGTATGTACTGTTTTGGATTTGTCATGCATGCTTTCACATTATTGATGTGGTGGTTAGTAACATTACAACACTTGACTGAACTGTTCTAATTGTAATCTTTTAGGCCATCGCATATCTCAGGTCTCAGAAATGAACAAGATGGCAAACAAACGGTTGTCGCTAGCAAAAAATCCTGAAGCACAGAAGAGAGGAAAGGTACCTTATTTGATTGTTATTGTTCAGGATACGTTTACACAACTACGATGGTACTAAAAATGGTTTGGAATTGTTTTTCCTGTGTGTTTTTAAAACGTTTTGCATACAAACAACAATGTCAACAAGACACTTTGTAAAGAAACACTGCGCGCTTGCACACCTACACATTGTTCAAGTACATACTAACGCATGCCTATTAGGGGTGCAACGGTTCAACTTACTCACGGTTCGGTTTGTATCACGGTTTTAGAGTCACGGTTTCCGTACGGTTCGGTATGTGCTATGTTTAGGGAAAAAAACTATATTGTCAAATAAAAAATAAAGAAAATAAGAACAAATAATCTACCTACAAGCAACAGCACGAATAAATAAACAGTGAAAAAATATACAAATAAAATAAACAGTGCTTTTCATTTTTTTTAGGTAGGTCTAACATAGTTTTTAGGTACAGAAATTGAATAAATCAAATGTAAAATAGCATTGCATATTTGACTGTATAAATTAAAGATTAATCCTTATTAAAGTTACAAAAGTTATTCAGTCAAGAGCAGTGAGAGATTTCCGTGTTGTTACTGTTTGATTAACATTAAGAAAGTGCTGTCACTTTAAGAGAACGCACTGATACTGTACGTTCAGCCGACTATGTCTGCTAGGATACTCACCAAGACAGGCATTTTGACATAATTTTTGTGTGAATTTTTCCATTCAAACACAATACTTCACAGAGAGCTTAATATTTGCGTGCGTTCTGAGACGCGGGTTCACGTGCTTCGGATGAGCGACCACACAGATCTTCTCACTGCGTGCGCGAGATTAAGTCTTCTGGCTCTTTAATATTTAAACTGGCAAGGCTTAAATGAGTTTAGTTTAAACAGATAGCAAGTGTGTGGAGAACGGTACGGTTTGATTTTTTACGAGAACCGTTGCACCCCTAATGCCTATAGACTAAACATGTAATCTGCATGCGCATGACGTCACCGTTTTCACAACTTCACATTTTTGTAGTTTGCACTGAGACGATAATGGTATCGTTTTCGAAAACTTGCATTTTGAAACTCGTATTTTTTTTACTCACTTGTTTGGTCACAGTTGGTCTTGAAATTTATTTATTTTTCTCCATACAATTCTTGCTATTTTTGTTCCTAGTTTGGAGATGCAAGTCGACCTAATAAGCAGTTTTATCAGATGATTGAGGAATACAGAGAGACCCTAGAGAAAGTACCCATGTCCTTGTCTGATCCTGTAAGTTAAGGACTGTACTATTAATATTCTCGTCTATTAATTTCATATTTTAACACAAAGTGTATCTCTTAGGTCAAGCCTCACCGAATATGTGTCTGTGTTCGCAAACGTCCACTGAATAAAAAAGGTAGGTTGCTGAATGCTGATATGACTCTTATATGTCTCTTAATGGAATAGAATTGTTTCTTTGTGAGTTTTTCCTTTATTTCTCATTTATTTGTGTTTAGAGTTGGCAAAGAAAGAGATTGATGTTGTCACAATCCCTGGTAATGGAGCCCTGCTGTTGCATGAGCCCAAGCAGAAAGTGGATCTGACCAAGTACCTAGAGAATCAGACTTTCCATTTTGATTACTCGTTCGATGAAGACGCCACTAATGACTTGGTTTACAGGTAGCTGCATATTTGAGTTTGCATATCTGAGTTTCCATGCATGTACATGAAAAGTGTTTATTCAAAGATCAGTTCATTATCTAATCTGTCGTTTCTAACCTGTTTGCCCTTTTTTTTTTTTTTTTTAGAATAGAGCAACCATTACCAGTAAATAATGACAGAATTTACATGTTTGGATTCTCTTTTCCTAAATAATGAAATATAATTTTAAAAGCATGCCAATTTATTCAGTATTAATGTTTAATACAGAAAATATTCAAATAGTTATGAATTTAACTTTTAGGTTCAGCGCTAAACCTTTGGTTAAGACCATTTTTGAAGGTGGTATGGCGACGTGCTTCGCATATGGCCAAACAGGCAGTGGAAAGACCCATGTAAGTTGTTTTGTTTGTGCTTCCAAAACAAAATTCCAAAACACTTTTTCCATGTTGTTCATCTGAGGCATTAACTTATTTACAGACTATGGGTGGAGACTTTTCTGGAAAGAGCCAAAACAGCTCTAAAGGGATTTACGCCCTGGCAGGTGATTGGAAATGTCAAATGTACTTTACATATGGCGCTTTTCCACTGCGTGGTACGACTCGGCTCGGCTTGCGTTTCCACTGCAGTGTAGTAACGCTTCAGAGTGGGCGGGATTATTCACATGTCGTTATAGTTGCGCCGCCTCTATTGCTGCGACTCCTGAAAAACGTTTTCATTCTGCGTCGCCCCATCAAGCTCTTGCTGGATCCCCTCCTATGCTATCAACGAGAGGAACGTCTGTACTTCCTCAACAGACAAAGAAACAGCCATTTTTTGGTTGTTAAAAAAAGGTACGCTCATTCAAAACAGTTGCGTTCGATCCTTCGCTGTCTGTGCTGATTGGTACCAGTTACTGTACCCAGTGGAAACCCCCCCCAAAAGTGAACCGTGCCGTACCATGCAGTGGAAAAGCGCTAATAGTGGCCTGTTACTTTTATCCATGTTCACTCATGTATTAATCTCTCTGCATTCGTCACAGCTCAGGATGTATTTACCCTCTTAAGGCAAAAGCGATATGCTGATATAGACCTTTGCCCATATGTCACCTTTTTTGAGATCTACAATGGCAAGGTTTGCACATATTGTGTTACATGTTTCCAAAACAGTTAGGAAATTCTGTGATGTCTTGTCAAATGGATGGCTGAATTTTTGCTTTTCTTTCATTTAAGTAAATAAAACCTAAATAAACCTCACATTTCCAAATGCTTAGTGTACTATATATGCTCAATTAAACAAGTGTGGGATTTAGTATTTGGTTTTACGCTGTTTTGATTTTTGATTATGGTTGCAAGCATAAAGTACTTGTTCAGGCACGATGGTGAACTCTTTGTGTGCTGCAGGTGTTTGATTTACTGAATAAGAAAGCAAAGCTGCGTGTTTTGGAGGATGAGAAGCAGCAGGTCAATGTTGTTGGCCTGCAGGAAGTGCCCGTGTCATCTGTTGACGATGTCATCAAGATGATGGAAGTGGGAAGTGCATGCAGGTAAATATTAACAATCATTTTTTAAGTGGACCCTTTAAATGTTTTTTTTTTTTTTTTTGTCTTAATGACTGTTTATGCTACATGTCTGTTATTTTAGAATAATTTAGATGCTTTTATAGTATTTTGTAATATTTTGAAAGGGTTTTTTTATTTATATTTTCAGTTTTCATTTTAAGTGTAGTTTTAGTAATCTTATGTGCTTTAATTTTTATTTTACCTTTGGTTCATTTTAGTAATTTTCCATTAGTTGACAAGGCAACATTTCTTCTAATTTCCAAGTTTTTCATCTAATATTTCATTTACCAAAAAAGTTTAACAATCGCCACTGTATCTCGCCTTTTATAACAGAACGTCTGGCCAAACGTTTGCCAATGCCAGCTCATCACGTTCACATGCGGTTTTGCAAGTAATTCTAAGGCGGCGGAATTTCCTCCATGGGAAGTTCTCTCTGGTGGACCTTGCTGGGAATGAGCGTGGCACTGATGTGAGCAGTAACGATCGGCACACCATAGTGGAGACTGCAGAGATCAACCGCAGCCTGCTGGCTTTGAAGGTGCTTTGTCTAGTGGCTTCTGCACCAAATAGGTTTAAACTAGGGCTGCACGATAAATCGCATGCGATATTTAACGCGCATCTTGTCAGTAAAGCCGGTTATGTAATCAGCGGTAAATCTCCATCATGTGCGGGCTTTCACACGGAGCAGCATTTACTACACAGAGCCGTTGTTCACTGACAAGCTGCATAAAACATGCGCAAAATATGATCGTGGTTTTGCGCAGCTTGTCAGTGAACAACGGCTCTGTGTAGTAAATGCTGCTCCGTGTGAAAGCCCGCACATGATGGAGATTTACCGCTGATTACATAACCGGCTTTACTGACAAGATGCGCGTTAAATATCGCATGCGATTTATCGTGCAGCCCTAGTTTAAACCATCTGAGGTGGTGTTTATACAGCTGATGGTTATAGCTTGTGTTTGCTGCTCAATTATACTGCAAGAAACCAATATGTACCCAATTTTGTTTACCCTGCTTACGAACACAAGTAATTGGTGGTTTTAATGCAATAAGTTGTTAATGTCTTACCTGACTCCTCAGGAATGTATCCGGTCTCTGGGACAGAACAGTGAGCACATCCCGTTCAGAATGAGCAAACTCACCCAGGTGCTTCGGGACTCCTTCATTGGAGAAAACTCCAGGACCTGTATGGTAAGAGTTGGATAGAGTGATTATTCATTGTCGTGTATGTGTGTGTTTCAAAAACCGTTTTCAGGACTTGCTTTTGATACTGTTCTTTGTTGTAACATTAATCTCCTTGTGTGTTTCGCCTGTTTCAGATCGCAATGATCTCGCCGGGTATGAACTCTTGTGAATACACTCTGAATACACTACGTTATGCAAACAGGTGCTTTTTATCTTCCTTGATTTAAACGCATGTTACTCTGATTGACCTAGAAGGCCCTCTGGTGGTGCGATTTAGGTGTTACAATCATTTGTGGGTGTTTCTGACAGGGTAAAAGAACTGAATGGTGTGTCTAAGGGAGCTTCAGTGGAGAATGGTACTAAACTAGAGCTTTCTGATGAAGGAAACTCCTCAGAGGAGGTGAGTGAATCAGGCCGTGACTATTACATTTAAGTGGCAGGACTTTCATCTACAACTTTAAGTAAATTTGATGTATTTGTTTTGTTTATAAATGGTTAAATAGAGCTTTTATTTGAATGTCAATTACTGAATTAGACTTATTTGAAACCAGTTAACTTTATTTCTGAATTAAATTCATTGTGAATGTATAGCAATCCATTATAATGTAATAGTTTCTATTGTGAGTTTATCAATGAATCCAATTTAAATAACCATCTTAAAATTGTGTGTACATTTGTATTTATTTACAGAAATGTGGTACAAAAATTGATAAAAAACCTCTAAAATGTACTTATTTTTCAGGAGTCTGTTCTCCCAGCGTTTGAGGCTATATCCCAAGTGTCTGAGATGGAGGAGAGGTTTTATGAAGAACTGAAGGTTTGTAGCTTTCTTGTAACCTGCTCTGAGTGGGCAGCTTTGTTTTAAACCTCACAATCATTCAAAAAGTTGCAAAACTCCCCAAAGCAATCAAGTTACAAAACGCCTTTTGCTATTTGTTTACCCCTGAATGCATTTCTTCAGACGTGTATATATTTTTTTTTTTTTACTGCTCAGGGACCTTGGTTGAGTCAGGATAAGTGGGTTTTGTGTTTATCTGTGTTTCTTATTCCTTTTCCAGGGGTGCAGTGAGGTTGCCAGGTCTATGGAATATCCCTCATTTGATATCCTAGCAAATTTACCAGAGATTGATGCATTCATGAGGAAACTGCAAGGTATTTCATTATATTCCAAACAGACGCATACATTAACATTCAAAAGTTTTGGGTCAGTAAGGTTTTTTTATGTTTTTGAAAGATGTTTCTCATGTTCATACAGTAATATTAATATTACAATTCAAAATAGCTGCGTTCTATTTTAATACAATTTAAAATGTCATTTATTCCTGTGTTATAGCTGAACTTTTAGCAGCCATTACTCCAGTCTGCAGTGTTACATGAACTTTCAGAAATCATTCTAATATGTTGATTTGGTGTTCAAGAAATATTTCTTATCAATATTGAAAACCGTTATGCTGCTTAATATTTTTGTGTAAACCGTGATACTTTGTTTTCAAAAGAGCAGCCTTTTTATGAAATAGAAGTCTTTTGTAACATTATAAATGCCTTTACTGTCACTTATGATCAATTGATCATGAAACCTTGCTGAATAAAAGTATTAATTTTTCTTAAAAAAAACAAAACAAAAAACCTCCAGACATTTGAACGGTAATGTACATTTTATTTAGGGAAAATGTAATTTGCTATGAAGGTCCCCAGAGCATCTTGCACATGCTCACAGAAAATGTAACACGTTTACCTTAATATTACTACTCCCCCATACACCTTTCAGTTTATGTAAGAACTTGGTTGAGTTTCGATACACATTGAAGTGACACAAATTGTGTGGTTTGAGAAGGTGTTGAGAAAAAGCCTGCCATTTCCTGCTGAGCATTGAAATTGTTTTTGTTCTCCTTGTAGAGTCTTACCAGGCTTTGAGATCAGCTCTTGAAGCAGAACAGAGGGTCAGGATGTCACCAAACTAATCTAAGATGAGATTCAGCTGCGAACAACTGCAAAGAAACCTCTGACAAAAGATAATGCAATTTCCATTTGTTCTTTTAATAATCTTATCTGCTATCTGGCTAGAGATATATCAAGTGTATGTTTTAATTGTTTTTGTGTACTGAATAAAGGTTCCCTCGTCTTGGATCTTTTGTAAATCACATTTTGAATGCTGTGTCCTGGTTATTCAAGGCCGTCTTCTTGAATCATCAGCTGTTTGTGCTTCATTTACATGCATATGAATTCTTACTCCTTTCACGTGTCCGCCTTGAAACTGCTTTTTTTTTTCTTTAACCTGATGATGAGGTGGTTTGAGCACTGCTTCATACAACCCAGCCTTCCCATCACCCCCCAGCCTTGACCTCCAAACCGCCACAACCAGTGTATACACTTGCCCTGCAAGCACAAGCTGACACATGACAAATCAAAGGCCTAATAAACAGCTCACACTGAACAGTTTACCTCAAAGGATGAAAATAAACAAAATCGGCCTGTGTGGTGGGTGGCCCCACATCTCCGTGTGAGGCCTAAAATCTCAACTGCTTCCTCTGAGCTATTTGGGTGGCATTTCCCACCCCCCTCCAGCTATCTATGCCCCCTCCCACCACTCTGTAGATGCATATAGCTGTGCTACATATATTGCACTACAATGGGGAATATGTATCTTGTTCTAGCACTACAATTGATGTACACATACTACAGTATACGTTTTACAAAACTTTGATTGTTTAATGCTTAATAAATTCTCATTCATGAAATCTAATTTTCAGTTTATAGTTGCTGTCCAGCCTTTTTTGGTTGTGCGTTCAGGTGTTGTTAAACATGTTTCAACGTAAAATAATTGTTCAGAATGTATATTTTAACATGTCAGTCATGTCGTGGTGAACTGATCAACATTTTCTATTAAATAAATGTTTTATTCAAACCTTTTTAGTCTGATTTAAAATAATCCTCACTTGCACGATTAGGGACTTGGAGGTTCACCTCAGACAAACCTTAACTTCCTGAGATTTCGAGAGTTGATTCTAATTGAACCCTTCAGTGGTGAAATCATTTTGATTCAGTGTTGCATTGTGGTTTTGTAATCGTCTTTGGATGTAACTAGCCAGCTTCGCTTCTGAAACAACACTCTTAGAATAGCTAAAAAGGACCTCTGGCTTGTTACAGACATACTTACTTCAATTCAGTTATCCACCATGAATTTTAAAGAAGACTAGAGAGCTGAAGAAGCTTTGGATTTTCGATTTGGAAATGTGTTTCATGTGAGCAGAGTCTTGTATCTGTTGGCTCTAAGTCTGCTTGACTCTGCTCTCTGGATTCCAGCTGTCCACATGAATATTTTCTCAGTGTGGAGAAAATTGGCAGTGGCCGATGCTCAGTTCCCATCACCTCCACAGACTAAATAAACAGACAAACCACCCAGCGAGCCCATCGGAGGAGCATCCAGAACAACCTCGGTTTTTCTTTTCCTTCTGACCCCTTTCTTTCTTCTCTTGTCATTCTGTGGCTCTGGATTGTCTGAATGGATCTGGATGGGGAAAGTGTCCATCAACACCAGGCCTGTGGCAGGCCTGACTAAAAGTGTTATGGTATTTGGAGAAGAGCCTTTTTATAAACACATGCCACATATTACTCCCAATATTTATTTATTTATTTTTGCATACCCAGTCTATAATGTGATTTACTGTATTATACATCATATATATCAGTCTCTCTGAACTTAATTTGAACTTCTATGACAACAAAAAAAAGTTTTTTGTGAAAGAACAGTGGATTACAAAGTTGTTTTTCACTCTCCCTCTGGTTACTTCTTAATACCGTAAATAACAAAACTTTACCACCATATACATATTAATGCAATGGGAACAAGGGGAAAAAAGAAGGAAAGGAAAAGAAAACAAACAAATAGAAAATGACCTTTGAACTATTCAAAGTTTTTAAATACGTAGCATAAGTCAACCGTTTTAAAGCTTTTCTATTAGCACTGGCTTGAATAGCATAAATAACATTTTCAATTTCTTCAAAGACTACTGATAAAAAGGTTCTTTTTAGTTAGCTAATTATTCGAAAACCTGAATGCGACCTACACCTTGAGTCATTTGAGTTCTGATTCGTGAGTCATTCAGTCCAATTTAAAGGCCAATCAATCGGTTCATTACAAAGAACCGGTTAAAAAAAAATTCACGAATCTAGAGCAGGGATAGGCAACTTTGATCGTGACGAGGGCCAGCATTTTTTCTCCTTTATACCAAGGGGCCTAGTGACGAGGGCCAGCATTTTTTCTTCTTTATACCAAGGGGCCAGATTACTAATCCACGTCCACACAGTTTTTACACCGTCTTACTCAATTTTTATTGAAGGAAATTATAGTATAACTAATGTCATTTGTTTTTAAAGATTTTATTAAGTATAAAACTTGTGCAGTTATGCTAATTCAGAAGGAAAACTTTGTTGTCAGTGGACAGAAATATTAGCCCGACAAGCCAATGCAAACATTTCAATTGCATTGTCTAAATTTGCATTAGCTTTTTGTCAATCCACTGGTTCACATTTAAAAATATGTAGCAAAAATAGCAGATGGGCTTATGGAAACTGCAAATTCGTTCTCTGCCAGCAGGTGTCACTTTTGAAACTGCGCATATAGTGGTTTCCCCGGTAACCGCAGTACACAAAGCTGACTGCAGCGCTCAAGTTTATTCAGTGAAATCGTAGCCTTTTGACTATGAATTTTACCTTTGAAATTTGAGGCAAGTGCAACTCTGGCGTCCCCGTTGTTTGTGAGCAGTGGTGTGATGGCGATTTAAATAAAATAAAGATTTCCAAACAATCCAAACATATGGGTATCCCCTTGAACTTGGTAAAAAGATAATCCGTTTACCATCTTGACTTGAAAATACTGTTTTCATTGTCAGTTTTTCATGTATTATTTGCTAATGTTAATGAATGTTTACATTAGAGTGCACGTCGTACTACGCTGAAATTAATAGGGTAGCGGCTGGAAATAGTGACCTCTCTTGGTTGGAGATAGTATTAACAACATAAACTCGAAGCAATCTTTACGTGACTTGCTTTTCAAATGTTTTAAAATTGATCATCCGAGTCTAATATGATCCAGCGGGCCGTACTAAAAGACACTGAGGGCCGCCAGTTCGCCATCCCTGATCTAGATGATCCGATCGCAGTAGTTCAGCTAACCAACTACTTGAAATAATAAGTGAATAATTATTTAATTTTCAGTCGGTTCCTCACACAAAACTATCATTTAGAATATAGCTTACGAATATAGACTACTTTAATGTTTTTTTTCCCAGCTTATGCCACGTGGCCACCATAAATTGTATAGAAAAGACATGCATGATGATTCTTCCGTGATAATTCTTTAATGTTCAACAGGAAAATTAAGAGCAGAATAGATTTGTAACGACACGAAGTTATTTAATCAAATCAAACGTCTTCATCTTGAACATCGTTATTTTTCATTGACCCACATGCAATTAAATTGGAGAGCTTGTGGTTAAAGGCTGTGTTTTTAGTCAGCTTCAAAAGTTGACAAATTATGAAAACACATGTTATAAGATCAAAGGTCGTGGGTTCAATTCCCAGGGAACACACATACTGAAAAAAAAATTTATAGCCTGAATGCACTGTAAGTCGCTTTGGATAAAAGCGTCTGCTAAATGCATACATGTATTTTATTTATTTATTTATAAGATGGTGCCATTATGGTTATTAACGTGAACGGTTCTGGATTTAGTTCTTTTCATGGATGTCACAGGGGTGCAGAGTTTCAATGCTGAATTTGTTGTCATGCACATGACATGTTGTTACCAATAGAGGGCAGTCAAACTATACACACAGAGCTCACACATGAATGTTGCAGTAGAAATCAAATTTCCAGCTGTTGTAATAATGTTGAGGTGTTCATTTGCATTTTTATGTATTTGCTTTAGCATGTTTACTCATTTCAAAATCAATGTAACACACTAGGAAATTCCCAGCATCTTATTTGGCCCTGAAGCATCAGAATAGTTTCAGAGTCAGCCACACTGGAGCTTGCTTATTTTTCGTGCAGTTTGGCATCATCTGACACCCTCATTGGCACCAGAATTTAATGTATTCACAGAGGTGTTTTAATATTTGATTTTGTTCATGAATGCTTCACTCTTTTCTAGGAATTGTTGAATATTCCTAATGCTAATTTAGAATGTCTTTTGAGATCCTTTTGCTATTCTTTTCCAGGTGGAATGATCAAATGCACGCGTGTCTGTGTGAAAAGATATAGGCGCTGGCGACAGGCCTGTCTGCGGGGCTGTGGTGAGTCTGGGTTTCCCCAGCTGGATATGCTTGTTTATGCTTCCATTTCAAGGCGGCTAGAGGACAGTGTGCCCGTCAACACAGGTGTGCAAACCACAGAGTCTAACAAAGAGGGTGTATTATTAAAACTCATATAGACATTCATCTTTTAGTTCTTTATATACGCTCTGCGCATTTTATTAGATTTTGCTTTTGAAAAGTGAAAACAAATCACATATAAGGGTGGTTTCTATAATCTTTTAAGTGCATTGAATGTGACATCTGCTGTAGTCTTCCTGCATTTCAGTTCAGTTTTGTAGTTCTGTGGCCGATATGTATTATTACACAACAGCTCTCTGGAATACTTCATTCTAATTAATATTGAAACTGGTTCCCTGTGGATCATCCCAGAGGCCAAAAAGCCCGCTCAGGACCAGTCAACACATACATGCTTACACTCTCTCATTTAAACATCCAGAGAAAGAGGGACACGCCTGTCTCCGCTGCAGTGATGGATTTAGGCGATGAGAGGCATTTTGTTTGGAATATTGGGCCTCCTTGTGCCTTGGCCCCGTCCCTTTGGGCCGAACATGCCAGACTGAATACATAGCTCTGAATGAGGGCAAGAACTCCCTTGTAGTCTTATGAAAACACCATTTAAAGTGTCTTACTGTGTTAGTTTACAAGTGTCCACGTTTACAAGTACTTTTGAGTGTGTTTGTCCAATTTAATGTCTGTAATTAAAGTTTAAAACTCAAAGTGCACTTCAAATTGTATGAAAGCTGAATCTGACTGTTGTGGGTTGCTGTTTTTCATATTTCAGTCTTTATTATAGTCTGAACAGCACCTCCTAGTGATTAACACCTTCATAACTTGATATTAGAAACTTCTAAACTTCCAAGTTAATGCATGTGCTTGTAAATTCTTGTATTTTTTGCACTAAAACATGAACTATTTTAAACTCTCATAAACATTACACTTCAAATCTTGCTGACCAAAGAGGTGTAAGACGTCTACACACACTGCAATGCAAAACTACACTGCAATTACAGAAAGTGGTTTAATACTAACACTCATTTTGTGTACTGGAAAAAAGTGCTGTACCTTGAGTCAAGCTGTAAGCAGCTACAAATAGTCTTCTTTACCAAAACCATTCATTTGCTTTCAAAGTTTTAGCCGGCAATATTTCAAAATTTATAAATAAATAAAT
>NW_015546123.1:395183-396459 GCF_001515605.1 Sinocyclocheilus anshuiensis | reverse complement strand
CCCCCCCCAATGTTGCAAACATGACACAACCTCAAATTTAATAAAATAAAATAAAAAATCGAACAGCAACATAGCTTTGCAAAAAAAGCTTGAACACTCATCTTTCGCTTGTCTTCACTACCCACAAGGCCACTTCCATGTCAGTACTGTGAATGCATTTCAAAAAAGTGCTACAGTTACCATATATGGGCAGACATTTAAACCCAGAGCACCCGAGGACACATATGGAGCGGCTTTCAACGCTACACAACATGTTGTCCTGGCCACATAAAATGGCTCTGCCAGTCTCCTCACTACATTCATTACGTTTTATTACCTCTCACATGTGTTTAATTATAATCTGATGGTCTTTTACCCTGAGTGCCATGCCGCGCACAACCACTTTATGATTATACCCTCTCCTATTTCGAACCTAGACAGCTCTGCCCTACGAATTGCAGTACAATTTGTATAGAGCAGTCTAGAAAGATTTACGTCCCCAAATAAAGCCTTTGAATCACACAATGCAACTCTAACATGGCTGGCATTCAAATTGTTATTGTTTTAACCAAACAAACCGCTTCTAAATGCTGGATTTGCATTACAAGTTCATATTTAGGCCCCTCTGTAAGCATTGCTGGGCAGAGTGAATCAATTAAAAGTACATTACGTTAGTTCCTGTTTATTTAAAAAATGTTTACATTGCAGGGGCCACCTTGAAAATTCATATTGTTCCTGTGTTGGAATAGGACCTAGAAATTGGAAACACATTTGTTAGTTTGAAGCAATTTTTGTAAATATTGATCTGTGCTCTGTATAATGAGGTCAGTGAACTAATGATGATAGTTAACAACTATAAACAAGACCTATAGATGGACACAGGCTGAGTAACGTCAGAGCACCTCCACTTCCTGTGGTATCTCAGATGATCTTAACGTCTGTTTTAGTAGGCTATATGAAGGGATTTTGTTTAGGTTTATTAATTCCCATAAAGTCTGCAATGGTTTTAATACCAGGAACCGCACGCCAGTGGTTTGAGTCTTACCTCTCAGATAGGTCCTTCAAGGTATCTTGGAGAGGTGAGGTGTCCAAGTCGCAACATCTAGCTACTGGGGTGCCTCAGGGCTCAGTTCTCTAGAGTGAGCAGAGGCCGGGGGATAAAGTGAGGAACGGCCGGAGGGCTAGAGTGAGCAGAGGCGGCGGATTCGACAAAGGAGCATCCGGAAGGCTTGCGGCAACCACATGTGACGGCCCCGGGCTGGACTTCGTCCACGGTGAAAGCCGATCCGGTGATCCA
>NW_015546123.1:363125-394955 GCF_001515605.1 Sinocyclocheilus anshuiensis | reverse complement strand
TTACGCCTTATTTCTTTGCGTGAACATTTGGGCGTCGTTATGCAAATCTTCCCACATAGTGACGTAGGTATGTGGGGGCGTGTTAGAACGAGCCATTTTAGGTAGGCATGGCTGACTCTTAACTTTTATAAAGAATATCTCTTTGGATTTGAGACTTTAGTCTTTGCAACTTTACAGATCTTCTTTATGCACCAAGAGCTTGTAACACTCCAAAGAGAAAGGAAAAATTTTAATCGCATCATATGACCCCTTTAATGAGCCGAAAAGAACGCATGTCACACCTCTGTTCATCAATTTGCACTGGCTACTTTTACATTAACTGTTCCCTCCTGGTGGAATGACCTGTCCAACTCAATCCGAGCAGCTGAGTCCTATAGCCATCTTCAAGAAATGACTAAAAACACATCTGTTCCATCTTTATTTGACCCTCTAACTCTAGCACTTTCTATTCTATTTTCTATTCTATTTAGATATTGCCTAATTTTAAATGTTTTCATAAATGTAATGAAAATATCTAAAACTTTTAGGATGATCATAATGAAAGTGCGATTATGAATGTGGTAAATATGCAATTATTAAAAAAAAAAGTTCTACTTTGTTATACATACATTATACGTTAATGTATGTATAACATTTGGGGTCTGTAAGATTTTTTGAAGTCTCATGCTCAACGAGCCTGCATTTATTTGATCAAAAATACAGTAAAAAAAACAGTAATATTGTGAAGTTGTGAAATTAAAATGAGTGTTTTTAAAAAAAATTATTTTAATATATTTTAAAATGTAATTTATTCCTGTGATGGCAAAGCTGAATTTTTAGTAGTCATTGCTCCAGCAATGAGCAGTCATTAATAACATGCTGATTTGGTGCTCAAGAAACATTTGTTATTATTATCAGTGTTGAAAAGTGTGCTGCCTAATATTTTTGTGGAAACAGTTGATTTTTTGGGGGATTCCTTGATGAATAGCAATTATTTGAAATAGAAATGCTTTGGAACAATGTAAAAGTCACTTTTGTTCAGTTTATTCACCTGCTAGAGAGACCTGTGCCAGTCACCATAAATGTAAAACACACACACACACACGCACACAATTCTAACTAATCAGCCCTATTGAATTCAACTAACAATGGCCGCTCATCCTCTTGCCACCCAAGCAGCACAGCAGATAATGTGTTCCTTCTTTTGTTCTCACCCAATTTTTTCCCTCCCCCTTTTTGCCTGCCCCATATAGACACTGCTTTGCTCCGTTTGTTTTCATCCAGAGGCAGCTATCTGTTGTTAAAGATGTCAGCTGTTATCTCACCCGTATATTACAAACTATTTAAAAGATTCTTTCAATTTGTGCCAGCTGCTGCCATCCATTTCTGCAGCACGGCTCTCTCTAAACTGCTCCAACACACAGAGCTCTGTCTTTAAATCTCAGTCTTCTCTGATAAAGTTTATAGAGCAGAATGGGAGGGAGAGAGTCAGACCCCCCATTTTGAATTACACAGTGCCAAGTGCCGTTTGGCTCCCGCAGCTCACGATAACGCTGCCAAAGCCAGACATGAATGAGAGACAGCCCTATCGCTCCTGTGATCAGCTCGTTTCTCTCTAGTTTCCTCACTCAGTGCATGTTCAGTACGTCACAGAGCTCCTCAGGAAGATGTAGTTAAACTACGTCAGCTCTCCTAATCTCAGTGCTTCTCAACGGAAGCTGTTGAAAGCTCCAGACCTCCAGTGAAGATATTTGGTGCATTTTCAGGAGTTTATATATATATTGCATTTTTTTATGGTCGCAAGATGCTCTGCGTCTTGTCATGTACATCAAGGATTTTCCTGCTTTGCTCTGGTGGTTATAACCTGTTAAGTGCAAGAAGATCCAGTTTAAAGTCACATTAAATCTTTCCACCTAAAAAATGCTGTTATATACAGAGGCTGCCTAAACTTATCATTCATGATGTAAGAAAACATAATCTTTAGGATCATCAATGATCTTATTATAAAAGAGCTCAGGTAAACATACACATAACTGCACTGCACATGGGCGCAAGGTATTTTTAAATCTGAATGAGATGATGGTTGGATTCAAGCATTTACATTGTTTTTTTCTTATTGATTGGATTATTTCAGGTCTACACCCCCTTTTTCAATCCATTTCATCCCAATTTAATTCAGATCAAGCTCAATCAGATCGATTACAGTGTTTACATGAAGGCTTTTTAATATGATTGAGCCATCAATCCGATCACTAACAGAATATTTGAGTGCATGTAAACAGCTAATGTAAATGCATTGCAAGGTATCGTAGTTTCACATTAGCAATTTTGACAAAGCAGCAACTTTCAGAACGTTCCTTTTGAGAAACTGAACCTCTAACATGTAGAACGAGATCGTGCCTCACGGCCTCAATCGCTGCTCTCTGACTCCACGAGGCAAAACCCTTGACCCGCTCTCTGTCTTTCCTGATACTAAGGGGCCTCGACAGTAACTTCAAAAGCCAGAGGTGTATCAGATTCAGACAGGCCTGAGGTAGATGACAGATGAGCCCGTGTTGTGGGAAGCCGAGGAATTTACAGCACACGCCTTTCATCTCTATTGGTGGGCTTATTGTACTGAGGACACTAGCTTGGGGAGTCACAACAATAAAACAGGAAATGCCTAAACTGCCTTCCCTCCCCTCACCTTATCACCTCTCACATCTTTTTAGTATTTAGTCACCCAAAATAGTGTGGCTTTTTTGAGTGACAAAATTTGTTTGGTATAACGTAAACAAACAACATCAAAATATGACAATGTTTCAAATAACAAGTAGCCATACAAGAAAAACAGTAAGAGTCAATCTTTTTTTTTTTTTACTTTTATTTTGTTAGTTGAATTCCTATAAAGGGCGAAGGAAATGATGGTCACAAAAGGTTTTTCTTTTCTTTTTTCCTCAAAGTTTTCTGAAGTCACAGTGTTTTAGACAACAAAAACAGAAACTCTTCAAATCTTTACATGAAGGAGGAAAGGCAAAGAGTCTACACAAGGTGGACAATCGTAGCCACCCCTTTCCTTCATTATTTCCAACAGCATATGAAGATTTTAAAGCCCGCTTCACCCAAACTCCCCCCACCCCAAAACAAACAAACAAAAAAAAATCTCAGAAACAATATATAATATAATTATATATTTATAATATATTTACTCTTTAAAAATATAACTTCAGTCTAGTGACTAACATCTGTACAAACTACAAAAATAAAAATTTTATATAAATAATTTATATGGCATGACATACATTTGAAACAAAACCCTTATGCAGGACCCCCATCCCCTACCCTTGTCTCCTGTCTGCCCAAGCCACTTCTGTCCTTAAGCTGTACATGTGCTTTAGATTGCTTATTTTGTGTTGCTTTGTTTTCCAGATACAGTAGCTACTTGGTTTGTTTCCGTTAAAACGTATTTTGTTAAATAAAGAGAGAGAAAGAGAAGGAGAGTGAGAGAAGCTGCCACTTACATTAACACTTTTTCCCTGCATTTAATCTGGCAGTGACATGACCAATACTGAATGAGTGAGCTTTTATCTGAAATTAGACCTAAGAAAGAGAACTGAATTGCAGACAGAATACAAGGAAGACTAGCACCAGAGCTGTTTATCTGTCCCTACAGTGGCTTTGTAGGAGAAGCCCAGAGGGCAACTACCAGGTAAACAATTGCGCAGGGCTTTTGCTACTTGCAAAGCAGCCAACAAGATGACAAAAATTTATAATAATAATAATAAATAAATTAAAATAAAAAAATTAACTGAAAACAAACAAGCAAACAAAAATATCCTTTTGCATTCATGCAAAATTCCCTTTCTGAATGATATTTGGGTAAACAGCATGTTTGTCTGATGTCTCCCAAACTTTAGCTGGGGCATATATAGTGACAAACTGAAGCCTACTCATGTATGGCTAAAATAACCATAGAGGAAGGGGGGGAGTGTCATTTAACCACCCCTTCAAGTATATAAATGTAGACTGCAAATGAGTATATAATGGAACAATGTAACAGGAAACACTAGACCCATATTTCTGCTATTCACTGCAAACTGTACTGCAAAGAGACCATTTCAGACAAGGATGTATAAAACCATGAGAAGTCATAAAACAGATGATAACATTACACTAATAGTCCATATCAGTGACAATGCTGATCCTTAACAGTATAGTGATGTATTACTGAATTACTATACTGTATTACTGACAAATTAATTTTGTAAGATTAAAAGTTAAGAAGGCACAATGGTTGTCGGTAAAAAGTAAAATAAATAAAGGAAAAAAACAGGAAATTTTAACTGAGTGAAACTGTTATCTATATAGGTCTTGGTTTTGTACAGTGCAATCAAAGATAAGTCAACATCTTTGAACAATACAGATAAGCTTCCTATTGGCTGCAGTTTAAGAACTTCTTCATATTAAGTTAAATCTTGGCTTATGTTGGGGAAAGGGGTACTGCATATTTTCAAGATACATCATCTTAAATTTGAAGTGTAGCAGCAAAAAAAGAAGAAAAAAAACAACACTGACCTTGCATTTCAATAACCTAATATCATTTCACTTATTTTTACATATAGCACATTTTATAATCTATACAATGGAGGGAACAAGGCCTCCAAATCCTCTTATACATCTTTCTTTTACACGAGAGAATACACAAGTTATACAGCACATTTTAAAATAGTTTCCCTCTTTTTAGTGTTAAAATATATATATGTATATATATATATATATATATTTATAAATGTCTAAGAAGACCATTTTAATAATTTTAAAATAAATCCTCTTGTCTGTGTGAGGTCTATGTACAGTTCAAAGAGATAAAAGACACCAGACTGGGGTTGGGAACTTCCCAAAACAGCCAGAGATTCCAGACAAAGGGATGTGGGGGCTGGGAGCAGTCTAGCAATCTTTGGCTGCTTGGATCCATGCACCACCTGTAACACATGCAAAAGATAGAACATCGTTATGACCAGTACGGACAGCTGTCTGCTTTTTCATAATCTAAACTACATAAATGTCTAGTATTGGGATTTGAAATTTGAAAGCTATGAGAAGATCAGAGTCTTTACCTAGCGCCTGGTTAGCTTGATGCTGGTTTTTCTCTGTGGATTCCAGATCTTGAAGTTCCAAAGAGTCCCTCTTATAATGTGTAGCTTTCCCATACGTTTGAGAAGTCCTCTTAGAGTCGTCAAAAGAGTCTGACTCATTATCCTCAAACCCCTCGTGCATGTAACCCTGGTATGACCCCGGCAAACTGGGGTGCACTGCCACTGTCACAGAGGCTGTTGCTGTAACCATGGTGATTGCATTGTTAGGATGCTGCAATGCTCCAGGGCTGTGGGCTGGGGCTGTAGTTCTGTTTTGCTGCTGCCCTCTCCCTGGTTGTGGCCCTAGGCCACACTGAGTAGTCCTACGAGGACAGTGGGTCCTGTCGCTAGGTAAATGTTGTCGCCTCTGCCCTTGGTACTCGTGTTTGTTGTCCCACCGTGTGATCTGTGAACTGACCGAGTTGACGCCATTCTGCTTGGTCTCGCTGTTCTGTCCTTTAGAGCTGTTTTCATTAAAAGGTTTCACCACCTTGGAGGCAAGAATAAGCACAAACACATTATAAAAGTGCTCAAGAGGTACATCGCAAGCAGTTCTTCATTTTTTCTGTCAGGTCGACTTACTGTGAGCTTAGGGAAGCTGGGGTTCTTGCTGGCTTCAAGCAGGATATGAGAGGTTGGAGGCTGAGCTGGAGACGTGATGTATGCGCTCCTGTCACAGTACTTGTACTCCTCCTCGCCGATGCCAGAGGTGGTTGTAGTTTCAGAATAGTATTCGGAATCAGAAGTCTCTGAGAATGCCTGATGTGGTCCCTTGGGGATGTGCCCAGCGTAATACCCGTGGTGGTTCATAGGAGGAGGCATGGGCTCAGGAGACGGACTTTGCAAATGACTGGCATTGTTAGCGGTTATGACCTCAGCTGGGGGGCCCATGAGCGAAAGCAGTACCGGAAGTAGCACCAAACCATTCAGGATCCCCAACAATGTCAGTATGGCCAACACTGCAAAGAAGTATCTGCAGGCAAAAACACAAATGAAGAGGATATTAAAGTTAAAGGAGCCACCAAACATCCACAGCATGTTGAACCAAGATATGAGACAATAGGGTCATCATCTAGGAGATGAGTTCCTGTATGATGTTGCTTCCCCTCTTATCCATAATTTCTTTCCCTACATTTCCGCTCCCTGATTCCTCTCTCCTGGTGACCTGACAAAGCTGGAGAGAAATTCCTGGGTTCCATCTTCGTAACGAGTACTAGCTCTCTCTCCCTCTGGGAGCCCTCATCTATCACCACTGCCCTGCCACTTCCTGAGGAGATGTGTTTACATTAGTGAACAGATTCTTCGCGTCATAAACACTCATCCCTCTCCATTGCTTTTCTCCCTCTGCTTTCTTCCCTCCCTCTGTCCTAAAAGCTGCCACTGCTGTTAATGTAATTTTCTCCTCAGAAACTTAATACCCCCTCTTATTGAGATCTTATATCACCCTGGCCAGGGCACGCCACCTTTATGTTTACGCTGAGCAGGCCAGGCCAGACCTTTGCTTTCTAACTTTTTCTTCCTCCTACTCTCTCTCCCTCCTCCTGGCCCTCAACAGACATACTGGACCAAGAGCTAATCACACAACACTAATGTTGAGATCTACTGAAAGGTATTTGATTCATGTGCAATAAACTCTTATTTGCTAAAAACCTGTAAAACTGACCTTAGAATCCATCAACACCAGTTTTTACAGTCAACAAGTATTCTGTGTGCAAAAGAAATTTGTTCCGTCAAATATCTCACTTATTAATCTCTCTCAAACTATTCTGATTAAGACTAAGACTAGCTATTTTCTCAGTGGAGGTGACTAAAGCAGAAACCTCAATCCAGTGCTGAAGACTAGCAGGAAACACCACCCTCCACCTCTAGAGCCAAGAACATGGAGGTCTGGTTGGCACAGGCGCTAGCGAGTCTGGTGGAGCAGTGAAGTGGTGCAGAGTTGCTTAAGGTTGGAAGCAGCGCCGAAAACGTATGTTTGAACAAAGGGGCCAAGGGAGAGGGTGGTGAATGAGGTTCCCCAGGCTTTAGCTCATGGGTGAGTGCTAGCAGTAAAGGCTAGAGAAGAGCTATAGTAATTTTGCTCTGTATACTGGCTTGCGTGTTAACATGTAGTGCTCACTAATCGGCTGCAGGGCTGTGAGGGTGTCTGCGCCTCTGTGCTTCAGCTCAGAGCACTGAGGGAGGGCTCTGATTCACCACAAGAAAGACAGTGCATGAGAAAATTAGAGAGCACTCCAGTTAAATGGTTACACTAAAAAGAGACAATTCAGCTGTGGTTCAGACTTTTGGAGGTAAGAAAAAGAGAAACAGAATCTGGAAAAAAAAGTTTGGAATGTTCTTTTAACCTCCCACCCTCTGACCATTTTTGCTTCTGTCACATCTAAAAAAAAAATGTGGGTTTAAGAAAAGAAAGAAAGAGGGGAAAAAGTTAATCTTTGGCATATCTGCTTGGAGCATTCCAGACAAACAGTGGAAACTGCTGTCCATTGACCCGTCTCCTCCAATGAGGCCATGTGTTTACTTTGGCTCTCTGAGAACCGTCAAACAAATGAATCAAAAAACCCTGTTAAAAAGATTACAGGTCTGACGGTCATCGCACCACTGAACCTCCATTTTGGATCTATTTTGGTTTTGTCTCTAATCGCAGCTCCCTGAGGAACCAAGACCTGTACTGTATCACAGAACCTCTGGTTTTAAAGACTATAATTACATATTTTCAGTCATTATGCACAGTCAGGGAGAGGTAATATTTAAATTGACCTCTAAAACCCAAATTTCCAAGGTGGCCTGTCGGGGTCTGTGCGTAAAACACAGCACTACCGGAGACTCCGGTCAGAATTATATGCCACATTTAGACCAGAGACTGAGCTATGCTATGGGTTTCTCAGATGGAGAGAAGCAAGCCTGCATTCATTTCCTCCACTCCTGCCTCCAACTTCCCTCATGTCTGTTTCATTAACATAGATGAATCAGACAGCTTAAGTGTGAACCATTTTCTTTCTCAGTCATCTCTTTCCACAGCGTTTTCTAAAAACAGTTAGAAGAATCACTTTGATAGGAGTTCAAGAAAGGCACAATCATCCTTTCAACACAGTTTGTAATGTTCAATGAAAACATGAAGGCTGTTTAAGAATGGGGAAAAAAATCAGACAAAGCAGCCAGCCATCTCTGGCTGCACTTACGTCCACCTTTTGTTAGTTAAAAGCACTCATTCTGTCTGACGGTCCTGTATACATGAAAAGATTGGAAAAAGGGCGCATGTTTATTTTACTAAGTCAACATTCCGAAAGTGGAGCGTGATTTATTTAAGGAGTAAAAAAGAAAAAACATTCCAAGTCAGGGGTTTGAAAGGGTGGCTCGTTCTAAGAGGGGCCGCTGAGCTTTTTCTCCTGTTTATTCAGTGTCCCACAGCCAGGAGATGTTTACAGCAATGTATTTATGCTACTCCCCAGCTAGAGGGCCAGACATCTCCCTCTCTTTCTCTCCGCATCTAAACAGGACCTCCCACCGTGAATGCCCCAGTGCTGGCACACTGCTTGTACCAAATGGTTTGCTCCAATCCCCAACCCCCAATCTTTCCTCCAGCTTTACCACTGTCCTAAAGCAATCTGCTATAACAACCCCCTGCAGGTTCCTGGAGACCCAAACCACACTGCACTTCCCCGTTTCCAAATTATTCTTTGGTGCAAAAAGAGGCATATTTGTAATTTTCAACATGCAGCTATGTTTTACTGGATCCTCTAACTAAGCCATTTTTTATGTCATGGGTCTGTTTGAGGCGGATCTCAAGGTTGTGGTTTGCTTTCAGCAGAGCCTAGATCCAGATTTGAAAAAAAAAAAATGCTTTTTGACATTTTTGCTTTCTGTGAAGCAGGCATTAAACCAGGCAGAAAAGCTGCCCAAATGCGGTGGCTAGAGGGAGTTCACAACCAAATGACTGGACAGTTGACATCCTCCCCACAATAAGGATGGGAGAAGCTGTGAGCAAGTGTGTGCATGTTGAGTCACAGCGCAGTGGGTTGTATATTTACATGTTTACAAGCAGCTGCTGCACTCCCTTGATGTTTCCTCCATTTGTTGTGCATTCAAGCAGCTCAAGGATGTTTGTAAGAGCGCTGTGGTGGTCTAAGGGGAGTTAACATCCAGACTGACAACACCAGGTGATAGGGAGGCAAACGTTATCACCTGTACCCTACAGCCACATGGACAACTGTCTCTCTGCCTAAGGCCCACCACCATTTTGAAAGCCAGCATATGGGCCGACCTCAGAGACCCACCTGGAGAACTGTCAATCACTCACCTCATGATGAAGTCAAATTCCGAGCCGGCAAGCATGAGCACTCCCAGCAAAGTAGAGATGGCACCGTCAATCACAGGAGCGAACATATGCTCCATAGCCACGGCTGAACGAGTGTTCCTGTCCCCAATGGCAGTCAGGAAACCCTACAATGTGGAAAATAGAGAGAATGAAACTGGTCTATTTGATTTTATTGGCAGAAATACAAATACTGATGAATTACTGTGCAAGATGTTCTTACTAGTGCAATGTGCACGGTAAACTCCACCCCAATACCAACGGAGGCTATAAGGATGACAACAGGAATGGCACTCAGTTTGATACCAATTAGGCCCATGATGCCAAAAAGTTCCACTGTCATCATGGCCAAAATAAAAACCTGTTGAGTAGAAGAAAAGATTAGCATGTTAGTGGTTACATCACAATGAACTATGTATATGGAAATAGCACTACATGAATTACAATGCAGAAATGGGCCTCACTGGACCAATATCCTCTACATTTCACTGTCATCTGCCCTGAGTATCAGATTACATAATGGCTATTTCCTGGCCCCTCCCGTGTCTTCTCAATATCAGGGCTAGGGGAATGAGTGACACAATAAGATAAAAGAGCATAAGGACCATTCTACTCTCTTTCCTGGTGCAGTGTAGTCCTCAGTGCTTTTCTACACAGGAGAAACAGTTTTTCTATAAATTAAATAGGGCACTTGGTTAATTCTTTGCCCTGAAAACATTTGATGTTGGCAGGGGTTCCAATTTGGTCATGCTTAAATTGGAGATGGTAAACCCCATTTTACTGCGGCCACATATAGGCTGTGAAACTGAAGAGGACAGAGACAGTTTTCAGTTAAAGGGCACTAAACTGTTTACTTTATCATTTAAATAAATGCCATAGGCATTTACACATAAACGAGTCTGACATATTACAGCTAAACCAGGAATACATGTCAACCAAGGCAAATGGCCACTTCTAGTTTCCTTGCTTCTTCATGTTGAGCTGAGGACCCCACCAGCATGTGTGAAATGCCTCCTAGCCCCTGAACTAACTCACCCACCCACTACACCCAGTCCCTGATGGATGGGTTTAACAGGCCAAGGTCGTGACTGGGCAGATCCGTCCTGTCCCCAAATTTCTGGACAAAGGCAGTTGGAGGTAAAAGCCTTCAGGAGAGCTTTGCATTTCTTCTTTAAAAAGTCTTGCTGCACCCATTTGAATGACAAAAGTGATGAGGGGGAGAGTACTTATGTGTATGACTGTGTGTGTGAATATGTGCGTATGCAGCACCCTCTAGACAACCCGCCAAGGCCCTCCGCAGAAAACTGCCCTGGTGGCAAAGTTATTGAGCTGTGTTGAGGGGATCAGGGGGAGCAAGAGAAATAAGAGAATAGAGGAAGAGGCTAGAAAAAAGGGAGTTAGAAATGGATTAGGGTGAGAGGAAGGCAGACTTACAATGACGCCTGCAGTCCAGGGGTTAAGCAGGAGGATGGCGCACACCAGGAAGGTGCAGGCAAGCACTACGCTGATGGACAGCAAGAACCAGTGGCGCAGACCAATGTACTGTTCCCAAAACAAAAAGGGGTAGCCGTTGGGATAGTTCTGGATTCCCTGACGCATAAATTCCTCGCAGATTGTGCGCACACTCTCAATGGCTTCAATGAAGTCTGAGGCTTGTCTGAGGCCATTTAGATAGAAAGGAAACTGAGCGAACTCTAGAGGCTCTGCTGCTGGGACTGAAAGAGAAAAATAATGCTCTTAGACATGAACACACTTTTGAAACATGCATCCATAAATATGAATTTGACCACCTTGCTAATGTCATTGTCTTTGGTTTACTTACTGCGAAGGTTCTCCCCAGTGGTGTCGTACTTATCATGGATCCACTCCCGAGGATGGGGGTAAAAGTTGGCTTGGGAGACAGCATAGCCTAGCGGATCATTACTGACCCATACTGTCAGGTAGATGTAAAAAACCTCTGGTGGAATCAGACCATCCTCATCCACCAGGCGACGAGATGTGAGCTTTAAAAGAAATGTGTAAAAGTAAGTTTTGGGATAGATGCAAAGTTTTGGAGGGGTATTTAAACTGAATGGTACAATAGTTGACCACACACCTGGCTGTAGTTGAAAGGGTCTTTTTTAGAGCCAGTTTGTATGAGAAGCTTGTATGCCAGCGCTCCATCCTCTGTACCATTGCGATAGCTGTCATAGGTGATTCTGCCAGCGTCCCAGTCAGCATCAAATGTAGCCTGCAGACCTACATGAAGCATGGACGTGTACAATTAGACCTACTGTGAGAAAGCCGTTCAAACCTTCCTACTTTTCTTTTCACAATTCAGTAAGCTATGACAGAGTATTGTTAAAATCGCTCCTCCCTTAGAGAAGGGGGCAAAAACTTGGGTCAGATTTAATGCCAATCCACACACACAAACAGGCGTATAAACCAAAAGCCCCCCTCCCCTTGCTGGGTTCTCCATCTTTCTGCCTGGTGCTGAATAAATGTGTGTGGGCTGAATAAACTAACCAGAGAAAGCCTTTCGTGCTCTCCAAATTACAAAGTCTGGCAACAGCTGAAAAACAGTTTCCACAACCATTCTATAATTACAGAGATCTCCTCACAAGAAAAGGAAATAGCATAGGGGAGAAAGAGAGAGACTTTTAACTACCTCCAGTTTCCACAGCCTTTCAAAATAAATAGCTTCTTTTTAATTCGCTGGGTTTGAGTTATTGTGGATTCAGCTCACAGCAAAGTTCTCAATACAAACTAATGTAAGCAGAGAGGTCACAAACAGTCTGAGATAACCCCTGACCCTCCCATAATCATCTCTATGACCAGGTGGGTGGAACACAAATGATGACAGAAGTGAACTTTCACTGACCTCTTTCTCTCACCTTTAGAGATAAGAGCATTTCCCACACAATGAATGAGCACAGCTGAAAATTATAGTTTATGTGGCATTTTTCACCATAGCTATGTTTCATATTTACTAATATTTTGTACATACTTATATATCCTTATCTATAAACAACACAATGGTGCAAGACAAGTTATGGGCTGAATTTTCACACTTAGGGTTAGGCTTTTCGAAAAATAGTCGTGGTAGTAAAAGCTGTAGCCTTAGCAATCACCGCTAATGAAAAATAACTTATTGTGAACTTACCTTTGAGCCAATCCTGGAAGTAGTGCAGCCACATTCTGGGAAGCTTGTGATTGCTGTCCTTAACTACATATTTTACAGAGTTGAAGGCATTGTGAAGCTGTAGAAGCTGTCTTTGAGAACGGGCATAGTCAAAGCCATCCATGGTAACCAGGTACATGTTATAGAATGAGAAGTATTTAAACTGGGCAGTGATAAAGTCATACTCCTTTGTGTCTCTGGGGACAATATCAGTCAAGTAGAGTCCATCATGAACCATTGTGGTACCATAGAGGCTGAGGCTCAGAAGAGCCACAAAAGCGACGACCACCACAGTCTTAGTTTCGGGCTTCAGCAACAGAGGGGCATACTTTTCCCGTGCAAAGCTTGACAGATTCCAGCGAAAAAAGGGCAGAGGCACACACTCACGGCCCTCTTTGGGCTCCTCCGCCTGGGCTAGAAGGTCTCGGGTGGAGCTGGAGGTGGTGAACAGCTGGGAGCTATAAGGGTCAGTGGTGGGAGTGGGTGTGGATAGGACCATGGATGGAGGACTGGTGGAGATCTGGGAAGTAGGTGGCAGAATGGTGACAATATGCTGACCGGCTGCATCACACTGGGTGAAAGCCTGCACAGTGGTGGTGATGTGGGTGCTGGTGGTTATAGTGGAGCCAGTATAGGTGGGTGTGGCCGGAGTGTGCTGGTGGTTGTCGTTAGCATCCGAGAACTCCTGAGGCTGGATCTGGATCACCCGAGATGAACAGGGACTGGAAGAAAAAAAACAGAGAAATCCACATGCTAAGTACCAAAGGCTTTGGCATAATAAAAGGGCTGATATTAAGTAAGGACAGTGCATCTTAATTACCTGTAGAAACAGCACAGGATGTCCAGTCTTTTGTCCTCCCGCCTGTGCAGGTCCAAGCTCAGAATGGCAGGGAAGATCAGCAGAACCATGGCAAAGTTAAAGACCACCACAATAGCCGCCTGAAATAAAGAGTAAGTGAGAAAGAGAGACTTCAGGATAAAGGCCAAGTCTTTTCGTTCATGAGTTCTACGCTGCTACCCGACTCCACAGCTGCTGTCTGAACTTGAGAAAAAACACTCTGCATTCAAGATCCCTCGCTGTTTTAGTGCCTCGGATTGAATCCCAGAAAGTAAAATATACACCCTAAATCAACCAGCAACCCCCTCCCCCATCACTCCACAAATAGTCAACAATCCAAGGAAAGGGGACTCCCAAGGTCACAGCAAGTCTGAGCAGAACCCCCACCCCACACCAGCCTCAGACAGACATTATATTCTGTATCATTACAGTGCAGACCACCCAGGGTTAGCCTGGGGAGATCAGAGAAGCACAGTCTGATGGCTGGGTGATATACTGATATATTCACCCATCTCATTACCTCTCTCTCTCTCTCTGTATCCCCTCCCCACCTGAAAACCAGGCTGTGACTTTAGTTGGATGAAGGGGTTTGACCATAAAATAAAGAGAGAAAGAATGCAAGAAAAAGAAACAACAAAGGCCATCCTCAGTTTAAATGAACTTTGACTGCTCATTTTATAAAGCCACCTTTCACTGCCCTTTTCAGATAGAGAAAGCTCCTGCTAGTCTTCCTGAATGGGCATCACAGGGCACAATGGTTTATGACATGTACTCACACACAAATTACACACTCATACCTGAAGTGAGAAGGCCCGGAGAGCAGGAATAGGCACTAGGGCAGCCATGAAAAAAGCAATCATGTTATTGATGGAAGTGAGAGCCACACTGGTGCCGGTTCTTCTTAGGCAGTCACCTGTCCTCTCCTATGGAGAGATATGGCAAATAATGAGCTGTGATCTTCAGAAACAACAACAGAAAGCCTAAGCAACATTTTCATTCCCCAGAAGTCATGATCCAAAGCATGTTCATGAGATACGTGCCTTGAACGGGATGTTGGATCTGGTCTCGGTGAAGGAATGAGCCAGCAAAAACATGTCATCAACTCCAATGCCCAGGGCCAGGAATGGCAGCACCTGTGGAGGAACGCACAGCTCTGTTACAGCCAAGCCCTGAGGCTGAGTGTGAATTTAAGACGTTTAGGTGTGTACTTACCTGCGTGGTGGTGGCATTGAAGGACAGCCCCAGCAGCGAGCACAGTCCAAGTCCTGCAGCCACAGATAGAGCAACTAGAAGCACTCCTGCCAGCCCTACAGCACCCTGAGACTTAGCACAGTCCCAGCGCAGCATGGTCACGCATGCATATGCCAACTGTGCATAGAGAGACACATGTAAGGGAATAGCTCCACACATATGGAGACACGCTCATCACATTTCCATTAGCCTTAACTAGAGTTGCCACAGTAATGGATGTCTTACCATGAGCAGATAACCACCTGCCACCCTGATTACACTGACGTCAGAGAAAGACTTCATGATGTCATTAAGAGTGGTGGTAGAAAAGGCGTAAACATTGGAGGAAGAGTTCTGAGGAATGCTCCCATGGACAACCTAGAAACAATCACAGTTTTAAACATTAATCCAGAGAATCCAACTACATGATTTCCAGTATTTGGATTGGAAAGAGCATATATGCATGGGTCAAATCAAAGAGGCTTGTGACTGGCTGCAATTTAATAAATTTAGGCATGAGCAAAGTTGCTTAACCTAGCGTTGTGTGTTTTCAATGAACTTCTGCACTCATTGCGGAACAGAGCAAATCTTGAATTACTTTTCTGACAAGCCACACAAACATTCATTCTTCTGTGGGCCGTACCCTCATCCACCTCGTATTTTATCCTAATAACACACAAACAAGATAGTACGAGACCTTATGAAGCTTGACAAGCAAGAAATAATGAGCACAGATGCCAGAGGGCAGAGGTCAGATGGATCAGATGAGATCACATGGTCTCTCAGGCTACTCCATCAGCACTATGAATGGCCAACAACCTTAAGGGGAAAGGAATACCTCTGCACTATGTTTTTACAGTGCCCTATCCCCCCAACCTCCCCTGACTCCACTTCCTTTGCTCTTGCTCTCTTTTCTGAGGCAGTAGACATTACTGGAGGCTCTTCTCTCTCTGTAAAGGCCCCGATATACTTCAGTCGAAATGGAACGAACTGATGTGACGTCATTTCGAACAAAATCAGGCCAAAACGAAGTTAGTTTTGGGAGTTCGAAATGGCTTGCCAAAGCGAACTCTCCGGAAAAGATTGCTCCGGCTGCAAAACACCTTCAATACTACCACTGCTCTGTGGCAATTACATAATAGGTAGGTGTGTGCTGAGGATCCGCCTTCCTTTACACGGAGCACTTCTCTGGCTCATTTCATCAGTTGAGCCTGTCGAGGTAAGATCTCCATGGGAGAAAACATGAACACACTGGAGATCTGCTTTATAGTAGAAAATGAAGTTGTGCTTCTGATGAAAGGAGGCATTGACACTGTTTTTCATGTTTGATACTGCAAAGCTGCTTGCTTTTAAGCAATAAAGTGCCATATAAATACATGTAAAATTACTTTACTGGAGTGCTAATTTGCAGATTTCGTGCAAACATACCCACGTTGTTATGGTCAGATGCTTTCCTTATGCTTTCTTTAAAAACATTCTTTCTGTTCTCTCATTTTTGTTGTGTTTATGTTGTTACTGAGAGGAAAGCATTGCAGCACATATTTACATATTCATCTAAACGTTCTCTTCAGTGTGGGTGGCGTCGGGATGTTCAATAAGAGTATACCACTGCTCACATAAAACTTCGTTTTACCCCTAAATGAAGAATGAAAAATAACTTTGCTGTGAGTATATCAGGGCCTTAATTCTCTCTCTCTCTCTTTCAGTGAACATGCTGGGTGTCAGTTATCACAAAAACAGCTTGTTCCTATAACTGGGAGTCTGTCAGTGGCCTCCTAGGAGGACTCCGTTTACTAGGCAGCTGAGGATTGATGGAATTCAGGCAGACGTTGCCATCCTCTGGTCTAAGGAAAACAACCCTCTTGCACCACTTGTGACCTCCTGCGCTCTTTTTACCTTTCCACCCCAGCTGGGCAACCTCCGCAGTCACTGAAACCATTCAGACCTCACAAAGTGATGTGTGGGTGTATTATGAAACAGGAAATTACCTCAACGAACTTCCTCTGCCAGGACTCCAAGATGGCAGTGGCCTTGTCCTCATTCCAGTTGATGTCATGGATCTCATAGTCGTCTTTAAAGTGCTCATAGAGCTGTTTGGGACTCATGAGGAGGAACATGGTCTGAAGGGCCTCCGCACTATACGGGAAAATACAGAGGGCTGAGTGAGATCTGAACGTACAAACATGCGTGTGCAGATACCATTGTGTTGCAAAGTGATAATAAGGAGACCTTAATAGGGAGACATTATAATAAAGGCTGGAATGATGTGTGTCGTCCCTCTCAGGCTTTATAAATCATTCTAACACTTCCACTGAGATTAGAACAATGCTCAAATACTGGGCAAAAGGCCAAAATACCGCTCTCTGCAGAGACTTTAATTTATTGCAGATTAAACTTCTGCATTGAAAATACACACATATGAGATTAAATTACAGGTGTTAAATACTTTTGCTCTTGCTTTTAGTTTACCCACAATTTGTTTACTTTGTATCATATGTTCTTTTTTCTGTTCAATGTGTTTTCATTTGTCTCCACTCTGCATTTCAGATCCGTCCATAGGTTATGTGGCTGTCCATCATGTTTAATTGGTCTTTCTTATACTGGGGTCAGAGGTGGAAACTGATCTCTCTTCATGTAAGGAATTCCTTGGATGTGTGAGGTTATTAGGAGTCAGAAAGATTCCTCCCTCTCTCCATCTCTGTCTCTTTCTGGTTTTCTCTCTTACTTTCTCTCTTGTCAGGGCCTCCTAAGAGAGGCCCACCCACATACCCCCTCCTCTTGCCTATCCTTCTTTCTTTCCCCCTCTTTCTCACCTCTGCAAGACATTCTGGGAGTCCTTTACTCTTTCACCCAGGATCAACTCCTCCTGCCAGTGCATGAACTTCTTGGAGAAACCATGGCAACCACCCTGAAGTTCAGCAGCAATGTCAGGCACCTAGATAATACATAGACAACACATTTAACGCAAACGTGTAAATTCTACAGACTCATATTAATAAAACATTGTCATTTGCATTACAACACTGTGCTCACCTGCCGGGGGTCCTTATTAGGGGCACTGTGAGGGCAGTCGGTGTCATTGGGATCCAAGCATGGCCGGTTCATATAGGCGTGGCCCACCTGAGCCTTATCTAGCATCTCTCGGAAGCCCTCTAGAGATGTAAACTGGCTCAACTCCTCCATTAGCTTGAGGGGGTCCAGATTCATCCACTGAATGTCAGGCATGCCCCTGCGACAAGAAACAAAATAAACAACAAAACTGAGACATTTTAATTAAGTTAGCAGACTAAATGTGTCAATTCTATGACGTTTTCAAAAGATAGCATGCTTTTTCCAAGCAAACCCTTTTCCCCTTCCCTGCTGCTGCTTCTCCGAGCCTGCCGGCACCAGTCCCTCCCTGGTGGTAGCGGACTACAGATGCCGCATAAAGTAGCGTTTATTATCCTGTTACACGGAGGGGCATAATGTGCCGGCGGTCTACAGGCTGCTGTCTCTTAACATTGTGCATCGAGTCATAATGATTACCTCTGCTTGTAAAACATCTTGATAAGGATGAAGGCGGGCAGTGGGAATGCTGAAAAGGGCTGTGCCGACTGTCTTGAATGCTGCTTTGAGCCCAGTGTTCTCAAACCCTTAGCCTGCAGGTTTTAATCTATCTTCTCTAACTCAGTGGGTATTGAGACAGTGGACTGTTGTTTATTGATGTGCCAAAGACTAATTCTCTAGGTGTAGTGGAGTTACAGTTGGACTCTTTTTAAAGTTCTGATTTACATTAGAAGACTTCAGCAGGGTGATTTTGAGAAACTCTGATAACCTGAAAATTGCAAACTTTTGACATTATTTAATTATCATTATCAAAACTTTCTCAACCAACAAATATGTAGCTAAAACATCCCAAGTAAAAATGCCATAGAACGCAGAGTGAGAGAGGGGCCTTTCACTGTGATGAGTATTTGTGGGTAAAGAAGAATAAAAGTGAATAAAGTCCTAACTCCAGGCCCAATCTCACTCTAATAACTCATGAAGAGCAGCTTCAAATAAAGCTGGTCCTCTCCCATTCCCACATACCAAGCGCCTTTGCTCCTGCTTGCAAAGAGAGTCTCCTTTATTTCCTATTTTTTGCTTGAGTGAACCGGCCTGGGCCCTTTTGTTTTTCCATAGATTGCTGCTCTTTGTTCCCTCAAGTTTTTTTTCTCCCTCACTCACTCTCTCCCTCCCTTTCTCTCTCTGTCTCTCTCTCTCGCTCTTTTCCCTTTAGATGAAAAAAAAACAGCTGAACTGAAGCGGAAGCCTGGGAGGACATAAGCCTCAGCGGCTAACGCAGGCCCACTTCATACATATCCAAATAGAGAAAACAGGACAATACGTAACAATTTTTAAAGGGCACTCATGCTTCTCAGAAAACCTTGGTATTTGTGAACTTGGGCTGATGAAAGAGAAAAAAGTCTTTATGAGAACATACAGAATCAGTTTAAGCCAATTGAAACCAATTTTGTCCTTCATGACATAGAATACAATATGACTTTACATTTTTCACCAACAAAATATTAAAGAGATGTTTTGGGTGGAAGTGTAAACTACAATGTCTAATGTCCACAGTTAATTTCACCCACTTTTTCCACCCTCTTTCTCTCTTTGGGCCCACGACTTGAATAATGCCCATTTTATTTGTTGGACAACTTACAACTCCAAGCCTGGGCGATTACCATGAGAATGCACAATGTTACCCAGTGCTGACAAAGCTGGGCCCCCTCACTGATGGACACTCACTCGTAAACTGAAAGAATGCTTACCATTGTCTGACCCAAAGGCTCCCCTGCCCCCCACCCTTCCCTCCTTCCCACCCAGTAGCAGTCATCTCTCTCCCTCCCTCACTGTCCCCTTTCCGTAAGGGCTTCTTCAGGCTGGGGGATTGGGTGGTGGGACAGGGGTGCAGGATTAGAAATTGTCCTGTAAAGCCCCCTCACCACACTGTTGACAGCTCAAGCCACACTGACGACGGAACCAGGCTTCAGCTTATCAACAGACTAAATAGAGCTTTTGCTAGGGGCTTGATGTCAGAGATTGTCGCAGCCAATGCCATTTTGGTTGAAGGTAAAGCCCAATTGTTATAGGAGCGTGTGTTAAATCAAGGAGGGTTGTCAAAAGTTTCAGAGTTACAGTTCAGGCACAGTCCCTTGTTTCATGGTTAATTCAGGTCTCTTGAGTTTAGACATGACTTCATTAGAGATATGTGGTTTAATATTAATTAAGAATAAGCAGAATGCTTACGGTAAATAGGCAGAGCCTCCCTGCAACTTGGAGCCTTCCCAAAAGCAGTCCAAAGGAGTCACGATCATACAGGGGAAAAGCTTGTCAATCATCTGCAAAGAAATTGAGTATAATCTTCGTTAAGGCAGATTTCATGGCACAGAACAAAAAAATAGCAAGTTAAGTTGAATAAACACTATAATAGCTGTCTGAAGCACGAAGCAAACAGTAATAAGAAAATTATTATGAAGCAAGCCAAAAATTGCATAATAAAAACATGCTTACCCTCTCAATCATGACATTTTCTATAATTGGGACTCCGGATTTGAAGCAAATTTTATTAAGATCCCAAGATCTGTGGGTAGAAATTGTACAACCTCACATTAAAAGACTGGCCCTCATGTTTATAAGTGTCTGAAATTCCTTGTAATCCTGCTGGGGGTTGTACGTACTTTCCATAAAGAGACACTTGAACTTTACTGGCTGACAGAGCAGCCTCCAGGTGGAGCAGCAAAGCCTCCTGGGTAAGAATATTGGTTCCTTCCTGTTTGGGTATCTGTATGAGCATTTGTGAGGTGAACACTGATTCCTCTCCTTGCTTCTCTTTTGTGTACCGTAGCTCCTTGCTCACCCGACTGCCAGCTGAGACAGAGACACAACACGGTTTGATATTTTCAAACATTCAGAAAGGAGACACATTTATGGTCATGATGTTTTTATTCCTTTTGACTATGGATAAAAACAAGTCAGAGGAACAATACAGTTTTATGTTAATTGTCACACTGCAACAATTATTTAAAAAACAACAACAACAACAACAACAACAACAACAACATGATCCTCAGTGAGAGGTTAATTTCATAATTAAACCCAAATTAAACACTCTACAGTTCTCATTCCCCTGTGTATATTCCAACTAACTCCAGAAACAGATGTGTGGATCACATTTGTGTCTTTAACACACTTAAGATTGAAAATATTCCTTATGACATGGCCCACACATTCACACAAGGCTAACAAACAGGCTTTTGCACAAAATCCTCCAGAAATTCTCCAATATGGCTGGCTAAAAAAACTGAAGGATAAAAACTGAAAAACTCTTTCCCAGCCTAACTCCACACTGCTTAGCACAGACTGTGGTTCCTGATAGGAAGGTCGCTCAAAACGTTGGGTCTTGATCTACAGGCCACCATGCCTGATCCAGGATGTGAGCAGTAAATGTAAGGAAGGAGCAAGGCAGAAGAGCAGAGACAGAAATGTTCAAGTGGTATGTTGAGTCGGGATGAAAAGCATCTAAGAGTGTAGAGGAAACTCCGTAGTCCAGCCCCCTAATTAACAGAGGCGGTGATGAAAAGAGAACGCGGGGTATCTGCGGCCATGCCAAATGCACATGAAACGCACTGGCCCAGATCAGAGCCTGCCCGTCTGCCCCTCCACATCCCAATACATGATGACAAGCCTGCAGTGGCTGGCTGAGCCCACCGAGCCACTTTTTCTCCCCGGCACATCTCGCTGCCTGCCTCAGTTAATTGAAAGAGCGAGTGGGAGAGAAAGAGACATAGAGAAACAGAAAGAGAGAAATACAGAGAGAAAGAGAGAGGGGTACTGTTCTTGTCAGGGGTAGCCCACAGCTTTGTAAGTGGCTTAGAAATCTTTTAAGAACAATCCTTTAACACACATGAAAGGTTTTGTTTAATGAAAGAAAAAGCTGAACAGAAACAGAAATTGCACCGCAAATATAAATGCCATGTGACTTGCCCTGAAGCTTACAACTTGATGCATGCAAACATTCAGCCTCCTGGTTCCATTCATGCAGCTATCTGACATGCAGGTTACGTAAACACATGACTTCAAAAAATGTGGCGGGCTAAATCTGAACGCCGTTTCCATTTGCAAAATGCAAACACATATTTGTGTCGATCTACAGACAGCATGTTCATATTTAATGTATTCAGGCATCTGCAGGAATTGAGCTCCAATTCTTGGGCCTGTAATTACAGGGGCTCCTGAAGTAAATTATAGCTATTTGTGTCTGGTTCCTCCCATCTGGACCACCCAGCTAGAGGCCCGAGTGGGCCCCGCCGCTCAGTCACTGCTCCACTCAGCCACCCTCCAGATGGGAGCTTTGCTATGTTCTCTCGGCTCGCTGCTGCCGTACACTTAAAGAGACAGGCACACAAATACTTTCACAGCCAGAAACACAACATAAAAGTGGGGAAAAGGGACTGTGATGCACAAGAGTAATCTACGATGTACATTTGAGATTTGAACAGCTGGAACTGTCAAACACAGAGGCTTAGGGGGATTTTCAAAGCACTAATCTTTTCTTTGAGTTGCTGGGCCTGGAACAGTGTAGAGGGGTTTGTGATTATGAAAGCTTTTGTTTTAAAAAAAAATTAAAATCTCAACAGACACCAAAATGAGGGCAGCCTAAAGGTGTTGTGTGATATCAATCCAGCAATACTGCCATACAGAGCTTACTCTCTCCCAAGCAGAGACCCTCCTTCCTTTGTTGTCCTTCATTTTTCACAGCCTTGGGGGTGACATCACCATCACGGGCCAATTATCCACGAGGAGGGTCCGACCAGTGTTCTCCAACATAGCCGGAAAGAAAACCAGCCTCAAGTGTTTCACAAAAATAAATACTCTCTAGCACATAAAATTATAAAAGCTGAAGCTAATCTACAGTCTGCCCTCACTGGCTGGAACACAATGGTAGCAAGCTTCAGCAATCTTGTCTCAAGGTCCCACCCAGGAGCAGACCAGCAAAATGAGCTGGTGTGAGGGGGTTCCCTCCCAGTGGGCAGTATGGAAAGTGACATGTAATTAACTATGAAGAAGAAGCCCCCTGCTCCCCGGTGTCACACCGCCAGTGGACCCTGTCAGCTCCAATCTCACTCATGTCCACCCTGGCTCTGCCTATCCAGCGCTCCGCAACACATCACCCACAACTGCATGCTCACACTGACCAGAAATAAAGTTACGTTTACCATACTGATACATAAAGGGAGCAATAAAATGTGGTTTGAATGAGAAAGGTGAAGAAAAATTGCATAATAAAGATGTAATATACTAAGAACTAATTACAACATGGGTCATGCTAAATTAACCTAATTTAAAGATTACGGAAAAAGATGCCTTTACTTTCTACGATTTGAAGATTTGCATGTGGCGCAGTAGCAATGAGCAGCAAAGTCTAAAACCTAGTGCTTTCTCCATTAGGACAGGCCACCTTCAAAGTGTTGTGGGCCGGATTAGAGGGATTAAGAGGCTTTTGAAAGGACTCACGCTGTTCTGGAGGAAGTCCCACAAGGAAGAGTGCTGAAAGAGACATTTTTACCTGTTTTCACCACCCAAGTAAACCCAAGAGCACAGATACACAGTCGGGTGCCAGTGCGTGCCCACGCACACACTCTCCCATACACGCTTTCACTCTCTTTCTCTGTTTCCCTTTTTCACCCACACACATTAGTATATGAAACCACCAAGAACAAAACAAGCTGGTCCAGCTCTTTTTCCTTGGGTCCGTCAAGACCCCATAATGCCCATTCCAAGTTCTTTCTTTGATTTTTTCTTCCTCTTCTTTCCAGACACATTATGTAGACAAGGATAGATTTGGCTCAAGTGCAAATCTTTTTAAACATTTCAGCTTCACTGCAACTCTCAATCACAAGGAGTCTCAATGGCTTGACCATGACTGAGAGAACCACCCCATCTCACCCGAATACAGTGGCAGATGGAGACTGCTCCACCTCTGCCTCTATGAGCGCTAACTCAAGGCCACCAAGAGACCCAATGCAGGTCTTTGTCACCCTAATTTTCAGTCACTTTCAGCTGTTTCCCAACAAACAGGAAAAAAAAATAGAGAAACTCACAACAAAAGCAACTGGACCTGGATTTTTCCCAGCGGATAAAACAATGCGAGAGGGAGGAAGGGCTGGCATCATAGCTTATCTGTGTGTGTGAAGTGCATACGCGCGCATGCATTCCCTCCTGTACATCTTTCTGAGGTAACTTTCAGCCTTGATGATAAAACTAAACACACATCACACACTGTAACCCTCCAGATGGCAGGTAAAAAATGTTTTTAAAACAAATCAAGATGGCTAATACTATGCTTGAGCTAGCAGCTATTCAGACCTGATACTTCTGTCAGCATTGACATAAATTTCCACCGGTTCTGGCATTTAGGTCCTGGCCATTTCCATATGTATAGCCTTCCCTGTACTAATTATGCTAATCAGCCCTAGTGTTGGCTGCTGTGAAAAATACCCACATTAGGCACTTCACTGGCTGCTAATGCAGCTTAATGTGTGGTTGAAACATACATTCATCCCATGGTGAAAGGCAAATTTTTTCCACGTTGCTGGTTTCATTCAAACTGGAAATGAATTTATTGAGCCCAGAAACCATTTCTTTTCCACCACGTACCAAGACATTTTTTTTTACCCTAACCAAAAGGACAAACTGTTGAGAAGGACAAAAAGGACTTAAAAAAAAAGTGACCAGTTTCTGGTTTTTTTTTTTTTTTGGATCAAAAAAGAATGACCCTCATTGGACTGAATGTAAGAAATACTGTCTGAATCGGGCAGCAAGAGGGGCAGCTTCTTGGGGGTCTGGGCATCTACTGCCTCCGCTGGTGTTGTTCTAGTAACATTAGCTTAAGAATATAAACAGAAAGGTGTACCCTAGCACATCTGCCATGGAGTTAGACCACAGTTTGCCTCTCTGATCGTGCCACCAACGTCAATGGGATGCCTTTACACCCTAGATATGAAACATGTTCTGTTGCTGCACTGACAACCTCTGGAACTGCATCATGCGCTTAACCAACAACAAGTGCAATGCCAAACAAACTGATTAGGTCAAGAGAATGAAAACGCTCTGATTTGAGGAAGACAGTTGCTAAACTTTGAGAAGGGATGCATTCAGTTCATATGGCTGTTCTTGAGTAATGGGGCCTGGAAGGCCAGCCTGTGTGGGGTGGGGGGTGGAAACGGGGGGTTGAAGTAAACATTTTCAACTGACCCAGGTTGACTCTGGCCTTGTTTGTACTTTCTACCGGTGAGGTCTAAGTCTCGGCAGTTAGAGTTTATTTATGTAGCTGGGGTACTGCGGCTTGCTATTCACCTCCAATAATGCTTCATAGAGCTTTCTTTCTCTCAAATCCGGCACCAGGACTGGAAGACTGTGTATTTTCTAATGAATTATTGCATTTACCTTGCATTTCTTTTTTTGTTTAGATAACTGCTCCTAAAACTGAAAGGTCCACGTGTCTGTGTAAACCCTGGGCTTGTTGCTGGGTCCCTCAGTCTACATGCATGTGGACAAGGTCATTCATGCAATGTGTATATGTTCTTTATTCCTCTCTTCTGCTGCCTTGTGGCTTCATACAACTCAAGTGCGCCTGCTACCCAGATATCCCTGCACAAATTTGAGTAATGTTTGTACAGCTTGTCTGTGTGTACACGTCAGTCAAGCACACCAAAATCGTGTCAAAACGGATGAGAAAAATTAAGTTACAACTTTATATGAATACATAAACATGTCCATCTGTTTGAAAAAGTTTGCCGTTTGTTTAGCCCAGCACACATTTTTGCAATGACCGTTAAATGCCAACAATCCTTTTGGGAGGCCAGCATTACTCAAGCATATAATCATATATCAAAGTCTGCTCTTTTGCCCCATACCGATAGGCAACTTGTCACTGACAAAGCTTTCCTCGTCCTTCACTCTAAAAAAGCTCAATCAAATATTAAAATCCACACAATTAAAACAAGATGTGGCACTGCTCGGTTTGGTGTCAGAAACCAGATGAAATAACTTGAGCTTCTTTGAAAACACAACTTTCTCAATCTTTTCTCCCCCTCTCTTAATTCTCCAAACAAATTCCCCTCTGCAATCCGACACTGCACATAAGGAGCAAACATGAAATCCAGAGTAATTTAAGGGTGTAGATGCTAGAATGTTTCTCCACTCACCAGCCCCCTAACCATCATACATTTAATTTTATCGCCTCTTTTTCCTGCCTCAAAATGCAAGATAAAAATCACACTTTCCCAAGAATTAACCCATTACTTAAAGGGATAATTCAGCAAAATTTTGTCATCATTTATTTACCCTTGTGTTGTTTTAAACCTTTATGACTTAAATTTATAAGTGGAACACAAAATAAGATATTTTAAAGAATGATTCAACTGTGTCTACGCAATGAAATTCAGCAGAGTCACTGACTTTCGTTGTATGGACAAAAAAACAACAACAAAACGTTCTTCAAAAAATAGAAGAAAGAAAGATGTTTGGAATGACTCAAGGGTGAATAAAGGACAATGTCATTTTTTGGGTGAACTAACACTTAAGTCTTAACTAAGACTAAAGACAACTATAATTTTGGAACAGCAAATCATCACTCTCTAGAATCTAGAATTTCAAACAATAAACCATAACTTGGTCACAGAGACAATATAATTATACTAAACCATACATAAATTCACTAACATACAACTTTCACAGTCGGATATAAACATAGTAGGGCTGCACGATAAATCGCATGCGATATTTAATGCGCATCTTGTCAGTAAAGCCGGTTCTGTAATCAGCGGTAAATCTCCATCACCTGCGCGCTTTCACATTGAGCAGCATTAACTACACAGAGCCGTTGTTCACTGACGAGCTGCGCAAAACCACGTTCATATTCGCGCGATTTTTTGCGCAGCTCGTCAGCGCATTAAATATCGCATGCGATTTATCGTGCAGCCCTAAAACATAGTGATGAATTTTATGCCAGGTTGGATAAATATCTCTACATTCTGACTTCTTCGATGGCTCCTACTGTTTATAAAAGGTTTTTGTGGCACAACACCCAAAACACACAGTATACTTAACAGGGTGCCTAAACCGGATTACTAAATTGTTGGTTTGTTTTTACAAGGCATCTAAACATGAGGTTGCTGCTTTTCGCACATCATTCGATGGAAGGCGGAAGTAATTACAGGTGGTCCCTGAGGACATGGACACTTGGTGGCCTGGGTGACATTTGGGTGGGGGCTAGAGCAGAGTTGAAGGTGGGACAGTCACCACTTCAGGGGTAATGAGGAAGCATATGCTCCAAAATGCACAGCTGGGCAAGTGTGAGATCCACAGGCCCTGACTGTTTTGCTATTCTTTATAGCTCCCCCACACACAACAGATTTGAATTTTTGTGACAAAAAGGTTGCCACATTTAAAATGTAACAGGTCTATCCTTAAGAATTGTTGAAATGGAGCCATGCCTATGCCACATTCATTTTGTAATAAAATGTTTTGGCTTGCCTAGTCATTGGAAAGCCCTCTTGATATATGCAACTATTTAGTAATCGCTAACAGCACCAGGGACCTTCTTAAATTCTTAAAATCACAAGACCCATTATAAATCTCTTTTGTTTTTCTCTGTGACTTTTTATGTGTATGTGTGCAGAAGTGAATGTGTGTGCCTGTGTGTGAGAACTAACCTCTCCTTGTTACCATACCACTTACTCCCCATTCAGCCCAGAGCAGCTTTGTCAATGGGCTATTGGGGGAAACAACGCAGGCAGAAACTTTAGAAACACAGGCACTGCCTCTTAAAGGCACAGCGTTCCTTTTCAGCACTTTGGCGTTTCACTCCAGGAGCCCCATGCTTTATGCCTGCCTTACATTAAAACACAAATTTCACTGACAACTCCCTTTGCTTAACTCCAGCTAACGTTCCCACCAGAGAGCATCTGTTCATATATCACCTCCTTTACAGATCTGAATATTTCATAAGTAATTATAAACTTGTTTCAATATCATAGACAAAAATATGCCTTTCAGCAAGTCAGAAAGCATATTTTTTGACTATGATATTGTGAAAAAGCATATACGGTTATGTATAAAAGGTCCCACCATTTTTCTGAATCAAACCAATGCTAAGCTACCATGAACAACATGTTATATTTTCAAGTCAAACCACAAAAGTACAAAAAAAAACGACACCTGATGTGCTTGTGCATGAGTGTGTGCACGTTGTGTGTGTGAGTGTGAAACAGGTGGGTAAACTTCAGCTGTATTCACTTTTTTTTTTTTTTGGCAAAGGGGGTGCCTTTATTGTTGAATGGAATCCAAGAATAGTGAAGGACCACACAGCGAGCACGAGGGGGAGGGTCAGCACCTCAAAGATGGCTAACAATTCACACACAGCCCATCTGTGCAGGGGATCAGCAGTCTGGCGAAAGCCTAGGGGGCTTAGAAGGAATTTGGCAGTGTGAAAACCAAATAAAGCTGCCTGAAAATGCACAGATAAGTGAGGTGCACGGAAAGGACGTCAAACGGGAAAGGGAGAAAAAGAAAAACGTCAAGTGCAGCACCCACCGCAAACAATATAGGCTGATGGGGAGAGAACAAGAGAAGGCTTGCATGCGCTAGGAAAAAGAATGCTACGTGTGCATGACAGGAGATATGGAATTCCAGAGGCCACGGTCTATGTCCACTCAAAGATCCTGAGACTTCATATCAGAAGCCCACACAAGGTCTGGGTCTATATCGCCCAACAACTGCACCACAATCACATTTTCAATCGGTTAAGTTAGCTAAGCTTAGTTAAGCTAAGTAAAGGCAGTCAACTTGTTTGGGAGAGAGTTCTAAAATTGAGAGGTCTATTCTGACCCTATGCAAAGTGATGTCACAGCATACAGCTCACAAATAACTTGCTCCTTCAGAACTCCTCACCAATCAGCCACAGAAATAAAACCACTCAGCGCAGAAGCAAAACATGAAAGCTTGGACTCACCTTCCACCCATAGTTTCTCAATGTCCGTTTCAATGGCAGCGACCCGCAAACCAACAGACAGGGCTCCGAACACAAGAAGTCCAATGAAAAGGACTTTTCCACAGTGTCGCTGGATTTGACAGCCCAGAGAAAAGAGAAAAGCCTGGAACGTCGCCCGAATCCACAGTGGTGCTTTCTGTCCCACAGCTTTCCCCTGAGACACAAGAGAGGAACACTTATTCACATGTACAGTGATGCTATTTCAGATCAGTTGTAACACACGGTGCCCTGCCAGGATAGTGAACCGTCCTGACAACACATGAATCAACATTTACTAGTCAGGTTATTTACATTTTTTTTAAAGACATTTCTAAATGAGACACTAAATGAGTAGAGAATGAACAAAAACTCCGCAAAATAATATGTTAATTATTTTAAGATTCAGTTCAAATACCACTGAGACAAATTCAGAATTCAGTTTGCTTATTAATCCAACCTAACTTATAATAAACACTAAAATCCAACCAATTTAATTCGTGGTAACTTGACATGAGATAGACAACTTCATAGGTCTGTTAAAATGTTTTCTGTTAAAATCTCCACCCATTTAAATAGTTGCAATATATCATTTTTTTTTTGTCAATTGTACCTTTTGAAATTTTCTTTGTCATAATTCAATTCAAAGTTCTAAGAAGTTCAAATAATTAGTTTTCAAGTTTAGTGGGTTTAAACTGCTTAGAGTATTAAAGGACTTTCTCCAAACATCTCACAGGCCTGAGGTTTCTCATCTGGTCTGGATTTGCTGCTCATCTATTTATTAAAGAAGATGGTTTATTCAAATGATCAGTGTTAACCATCTATCGTACAACATTACAACTATATAAAAGCTCCTTAAAAGCTTTAGCCTTAAAATGTAGAACGTTAAAACACATGGGATCATGTAACCTCAACTAAAAGCTGTCAAAACATGCCTTGCTATAAACTATAACAGTTTCAAGATACTTGGTTCTTCTGTTATCACACAGCAGCATGTTACACGGAAAGTGAATTTGTAAGCATTTCTGGCAGGCTGAAACAGAAAAGCAAACACGTTTATAAGCAATTTGATCAAAAATGTAGATTCATCAGGCTTTGCAACTACCTCACAAGTTTCCTTTAACTGGCAGTCCTAGCTGCAGTAGCCTATAACTGGACATGTTTTGGTTTCACTCATGGGAGTTTTGACACATAGCCAATCGTTCATGCGCTTCACTGATGCTTTGTCAGATCAAACTTAATCAGTGAATTCCTCAGCAGGACGCGTGCATTGTCAAACAAACACGCTATATTGTATCTAGACCAACCAGACTGAACACTGAGGCGGCATTGGGGACGAATTAAAAGCGAAAAAGAAAACGCGCGGACAGAAGAGCTAAATGAATGAAGACTCGGCTTTCATTCATAGAAGTCGCTGTCCACACTCATATTTAGCGTTGTTTACTCTCCTCCTAAAACAATTTCAGATGCATATGTAGACTGTTGATCAGTTCCTTCTCACTAGCTTAAAAAAAAGAGAGTAAATTCCCTCCAACACTTCTAAAACTAGGCTAAAGAAAGTCCTTAAAAGTTCCCTGGCTCCCTGAAATATAAATGTCACACCACGGACACGAAGAACAACGTAGTTTGTGTGTATATATTCCACCGGAAAAGCGTTTGTCACCTTGGAAATCTGTTTTAACGCAAAAGCGGCATAGCAGTAACTGGGTCTCCGGAGGAGATCAGAGTTCACAGGCGGCGGAGAGCGTGTGTAACTTGGGGGTAAATCTCCAAAAACACCACCGGCCGGTCCCGGGTCTCTGGGATCCGAGGCCATAGTCCAAACGGGAGGCAGAAGAAGCGCTGAAGAAAGTTAAAGGCAAACGCGGCGCGTTAAGCAGAGGCGATAATAATAATAATCCAAGATTCGCGACACGCGCGTCCACCGGGTTCAACTTTAAGAAATATTCTCTAATCTTTCCTTGAGCCAAAGTCTTCCAACTCCATCCCAACATTATGTGCTCGAATCCGTATAGATCCTTCGGTCTTCATTCGTCCAGCTATAGCGCGTAACTCGTTTTAAAGCAGAAAAAGTGGCGAGCGGATTCCGCCAGTCTACCTCTGATCCTGTTGCAGTAACATTTGGAGAGGTAGCCCCTTTGCAAACCCTGAAAAGGGTGGTTTGATGGAAAAGTGCTCTGGTTCTCATTGGCCGAGGAAGAGGCAAATTACTTAGCAAACATCTCCTATTATTAGCTGCTAAGCAACAGCTCTCCAAAGTGGAGAGAGAGGGAGACCACCCAGGCAGGCAGCCCCTCACATCAGCGCCGGGAGGGGGAAGTGCTAGAGGAGCTCTTTCACTGCTGCTCCGCTCTGCACAGTCCCAATAGCCTCAGCTCGTATTTTAACACGCTATCACACAGGCCATCATCTATTGATACTACAGCCACACATTTCTTTTATGCTGACAGCCGGATGCAGAGGGAGACTTTACAAATTAATCTGCTCTGGCCTCATAAAAATGTTATAAAGCCAAAAAAAAAAACATTTAATTACAAAAAAACATAAATAAAAGTAATTATGAATAAAATACAAAATACAACAACAATAAATATACAATAATAAATATTAACAAAAATGCACTGATTTCATGATTTTGAAAACAACAAAATAGCCAGAATAAAAAAAAAAAGAATACATATCCTTTGCTGAGCTTGTCAAACAAAGCAATTAATGCCACATGAAATTCCACATTTTCCTTGCATTTCTTGTGTGCTATAAGATACACTCAGGACTTTGCACAATAATTTCTATTTCTACTCAAATTCAAAATGGTTAAATAAATAATAAACAAACAGAAACAAAACAAACCACAAGTACAACAAGCAATGCACATTGTGACTTAGGCACCACTTTGATTTTACTTAACAATTTAAGACGACAATTACATTTGTCATTCTTTGATAGATCTGCCCGCAGTAGGTGACCCCAGGTTTAGGATAATGGTTTTAGATATTGCATAATGGCAGGGTCAAGTCCATTTCAAGGCTACTCCTAGTGATATACTTATCAAGATTGTCCGTGATGATTGGTCCAGACTCCAGTTATAAATGGGTCATATGCAGGGGCGTAGCCATCATTTCAGAAGTGAGGGGGACAGAA
>NW_015546123.1:354201-362842 GCF_001515605.1 Sinocyclocheilus anshuiensis | reverse complement strand
GCTGGACGCTTTTGTCCATATTAGGAATTTCCTCATAGGACTTTCTGCGCGAGAGCGCCCTCCGGCTACGAGTATGAATGAAACATACACTGCATGAGTGTTTAGCGCTCCGCGATGTTCATCTCGCCTTATTCTGGGTCCGAATAAAACATCAGATCATGCACAGACTATCCTGTCTCTTTGAATTGAAATCTATATTTATTCACACCGGCTTTTGAAAACCTCTATGCGAACACACTTGCCCCGAAAAAGTGCGGGGGACGAATTTACGTGATATCAAAAGTGGGTGGGACACGTACCCCGCGTCCCCCGCGTAATCTACGCCCCTGGTCATATGAGACTCATTCAATTCAGTCATACAGTACAGCAATGCACAGATTTTGTGGACCTACACTCTAAAAAATGCTGGGTTAAATACAACCCAGTGCTGGGTAAAATAGGGGCAAACCCAGCAATTGGTCTGTTTTGACCCAGCGGTTGGGTTACTACCCAGAAGGTTGGGTTAAACATTTAACCCAACCGCTGGGTGATTATTGACTTTAATACGATTGTAGTCAAGATATTACTTCAAATACAGGTTTCTTACAATAAAGAACTATTGGGAACGCACAAGGGCACGCATGCCTGTATACTATGGCAGCACTGAGCACATTTCTCGAAATTGTTTAATTTGATGAGGGTAAGGGCAGCTGGGAATGGGAGCTAATGTGGAATCTGAAGAATTGCTCCATGCGGTAGGGGGCCCTTTTAAGCCTAACAAACTGAGGGAGGTCCGAGCCGAGGTCTAGAGGCCTTGGATAAATAAATGAAGGAGATGACCATGCGCTGTCCAGAAATCTGCCATCACACAGCCCCTGAACATAAACGGCCACAGCCCATCCCTGCTTGTGTAAAGGTAAGCTCCAAAAGAACGAAGCACGGCTATCAAACGACAGCTGAGAGGCTCCGCGGGCGAAGATGTGTTTATTTTCCCCAAAAGCTTCAGGGCTGAATTTATTTATCTTACGAAGGCATCGGCACCATGAACGAATTGCTTTGAAACCACCAGCACCATTCAAATTGCTTGTAGATGTTACTACACTTCGAGTGAAGTTAACCTGTGGCAAATTCAATTGAATGGGTATGATTTGGAAAGGCACACACATCTTAATAAAAGGTCTAACAGCTAATAATGCATATCAGAGCAAAAACCAAGCCCTGAGGTCAAAAGAACTGCCTGTAGAGCTCAGAAACAGGTTTGTGTCAAGCCACACATCTGGGGAAGAGTTCAGAAAAAAGATCTGCTTCATTGAAGGGTCACAGAAGCATGTAGTCTCTGTTACCCTTAATGGAAGAAGTTTGAAACAACCAGGACTCTTCCTAGAGCTGGCCTCCTGGCCAAACTGAGCAATTGATTGAGAAGGGTCTTGGTTAGAGTGGTGACCAAGAACATGATGGTCACTCTAGTTGAGCTCCATGATCATATATGCAGATGGGAGAAATCTAGAGAAGGACAAATATCACTGCAACACTCCACTGATCTGGGCTTTATGTCGGAGTGGCCAGACTCAATCTTTTCCTCAGTGAAGACACATGAAAACACACTTGGATTTTGCATAAAAACACCTAAAGGACTCTCAGACTCTGAGAAACAAGAGTCTCTGGTCTGATGGACCTCAATACCAAGCATCATGTTTGAAGGAAACCAGGCATTGCTCATCACCTGAAGAGTACCACCTCAAAAGTAAAGTGTGCTGGTAGCAGCCTCATGCTGTGGGGCTGTTTTTCAGTGGCAGGGACCGAGGTACTCGTCAGAGTAGAAGATAAGCGTCCCATCCAACCTGACAGAGCTTGAGAGGTGAAGAGGTGAGGAGAAGAATGGCAGATAATTGCCAAATTATGATGATCAAAGCTTGTCACATCAAACAAAAAAAAAAGACTTGAGACTGTAAAGATGCTTCAGCTAAATATTTAGTTAAGGGTATGAATACTTATGCAATGTACTTATTTCAGTTTTCTTTTTAATAAATTTACAAAGTTGTGACTATTCTGTTTTTGCTTTGTCAGTATGGTGTATGGCAGTGATGGGCAAACTTGGCCCTTCCAGGCCACTTTCCTGCAGAGATTTGATCCAACCCTGATAGACTCGTAGATGTAGCCTTCTAGTAGTCTTGAAGACAATGATTAGCTGGTTCAGGTGTGGTTGATTAATACACAACTAACCTACTGACTGATTTTGATTATAAATATACTATATATATATATATATATATATATATAAATGTATACATATTACTAACTGTACTATTATACAAAGTACTAATTGCGTGTTTATATATTGTTATTTATTGGCATGGCAATTGGCAATAGTCAATTTTTGCTAAAGCAACATATTTTTTACTGGCAATTTGAAAACAAATTTTTATTTCCTTTCTTCAATTTCCAGTATTCCAGATATTTCATGTTAATGGCTATAGCAGAAAAGCTTTGGTAACAAACATTGATATTAAATATCAATGCTTTAACATAACAATATTAACTTTATCTTATTTTGTTATTAATATCAGTCATCCTCCTGGTTGTAAAATAAAAGTCACTTGTGTGTCACAAATGACCCCAAAAGGAAAGAAAAAACATTAATATTATATTTAATATGTTAAAGCATTGATATTAATATTTGACAACAAAACTTTTCTGACTCAGCCATTAACATGAAATCAGCTATGTTTAATTTTTCACATACTAGAAACGTGCGCCATTGTGCTCTGAAAATATCCTTAAGAAAGGAAGTCAAAATTTATATTCAAATTGGTAGTGGCTGACTGTTTCGATGTGGATAAAGGCATGGGGAAACACTAGCCTCCAGCTAACATTCAAGACTTGTTTGGCGAATGTTTACAAAGCTTAAAATATTCTTAGCCCCCAAAGTGCTTTGTGACACACTGATGTGTACATGTTGGCATTGTAAGGGTCCGTCAGTCTCAAAAGGGAAAGACCCACCACCCACAGCCACAGATAAGATTAATTATGATAATGTATTTCTTTGCCCTTTGTCATCGTAATGAATGGCTCGCTTAAAAAACGTCTTTGTTTGTGGCCCTTTAACAGGGGTATTGTTGGGACAAAACTAGCAGGTGGCAAGATGAAATCAGACCCTTTTTTTTCTTATCTCGCTCTACTTATTTAATGCCTGTTGGAGTGTATGTATATATTCTGTATGTATCTGAAATAATTCATCAAGCCTGATCTAAAACTATAAACTTAACAGCAGAATTCAAAGAAGAAATGCACATTCAAACCAAAAAGTTAGGTACAGGTGCATGACACAATGCTGCAAACATAGAAATCTTATTGATTCCACAAAACGATGTTTCAGATGTTTTTGAGTCGTTACAACTCATCCATCTTCTCTTGCATACAGCGCTTTACATCTTCGAGAATCTGATAAGTGGTTTGATTAGTCCTTGGCTTTATTTCTTACAGAAAGAACAGAACCACCAGTCAAAGGGCTGTAACTTTGCTTGGGGTCGTGCGAGATAAACAAGCTCGGACGTTATTTAGCAAGCGTCCTGGGGAGTGTTGTAAAGCAGCCAGTATGTCCATTTGAAAGAGCGCGCAGTCCCTCACGTCATAGAGGGTATTGGCCTTTACAGGCCACACAGCTTCCATACTGTCTTTGTTCAGCAGTAAGAAAGTACTAATTGTTAAGTGTGTGTGCACTGAAGGTGGGCGTGAGGGTTTGCAGGAGGCTTGTGGGGGATGCGGCGTCTTAAAAGGAGGCGAAAAAGAGAGGAAATTTTGTTTGTGCCTCAAGAACACAGAAGACAAATTGAGGAAGTGTTCTGTTAATGTGTAGGGGTCAGCAGAAAACATGCAGGTTTTCTGCCACTTGGGTGGCCAGCGAGTCTCTCACCACCCTCCACCATGCTTAGGACTTCAGCCTAGCATCTCTCCACCCCTCCCCGCCGACTATACACACACCACCCACCCTCAAAACCCCACCCCACACACACACACACACATTCATTCATACAGTCCCTCAGAGCAAAGGCGGCAACCGTGCCTGTCATTTGGTCAATCAGGTCACTGGCTCTCATGGGCTGGAGAGACCAGCTCTACACTATCCCAATTGAAGACTGGAGGATGTAACAAATTGCATATTTATATCCAGGTCACTGTGATTTCTGATGACTCACATGTATTTCTGGCTTACAGCACTTACTGTAACTACCACTTACACCCATTCACTCACAGAACTGTTCACATTCATTTACAGTGCAGTTTGCATCTAAATTACTCAAACAGAAACTTCCACAACAAATTTCAATCCTGATAAAGCACAATAGCCATATTAATATTAAGCAGCACAATGTTTTTAATTTTGAAGGATCATGAGACACTATCACTGATTCTTTCAGAACTGCTGAAAATTCAGTTTCACATATATATATATATATATATATATATATAAACATTGGTTGAAGTGTAATATTAACATTTTTTCGATAAGACCATGGTACTTTTTTTGGTATATAGTTTGGGGTCTGTAAATCCCTGTGCTCACTAAGACTGTATTTATTTGATCAAAAATACAGAAGAAAAAAAAAAAAAAAAAAAAAAAAAAAGGTATATAGTTTGGGGTCTGTAAATCCCTGTGCTCACTAAGACTGTATTTATTTGATCAAAAATACAGAAGAAAAAAAAAAAAAAAAAAAAAAGAGTAATATTTTAAATAAAATTTGAATGAAATTTAAAATGACTACCTATTTACACTATATTATATTTTAAAATGTAATTTATTCCTGTGATGGAAAAGCCGAATTTCCAACAGCCATTACATCAGTCTTCAGTGTCACAAGTTCCTTCAGAAATCATTCTAATATGCTGATTTTCAATATTAAAAACATTGTGCCGCTTAATATTTCTATGGAAACAATGCTTTTGAAGGATTTTTTGATGAATAGAAACCACAAAAGAACTACAAAAAGAACTACAGGAATTCATTTCTTTTAAAACAAACAAACAAACAAAACAAAAATCAAACGGAACCCATACCTTTGAACATTAGTGTATGTGTATAAATAGCACTGGAATCATATATTAGAATACCTGTTTAATCTTCATGGCGTGTTTGATTCAGTTTGGCACATCTTGAACCTCATCTCGCTTATGAGCAGGCCTAGAAAGCCGGGCTGGAAGCTACACAGAGCCAGCGAGGTGGGCCTGATATATGATCTGCCAGTTGACATCTGATCCCAGGCCCAGGAAAACACAAGCATCTGTCACATTTGGCCCAAAGGGTGGGGAATGACACTGAGCACAGCTCCAAACCAACACAGCCATGGGGACTCCAGCTCTGGGAGGCTTTGTCTAAATATACAAACCTTTGAAAAACAACTGCTGCCACATCTCCTGAGCCAGGTCTGGTGGTCCGAGCGCGGACACTGCGGCGAGAGGGTTGAAAGGCCACGACATCTGATTAGTTATCACACTGACAAAATGGAGGACACATGTTTCGTATTAGTAGATGACAGGCATTCAGAAAGGACCTGGGGCATTTCATTTCTACTTAACATGTGCAATGCATCATAGCACCAAACAATTTAATAAACATTATGTGTCTCCAGGGAGCAATTTATTATTTGAAAAAAAAATTATTATTAAGCCATTTGGGGGAAAATCTCAGCACTACCGCAGATCCCAATGAGCTTAATCTGCCAAAAGTCTTGAATCATAATAAAGAGAAAAGGGAGGCTGAAATGAACAGTGACAATCTCATAAATACACACATTATTTTATGAATTCAAAGACAAGAAGGGGAAACACCAAAGAGATGTCACTGTGAAATATTTCATTACGCCCCAAAAACAAAGCTTTGAAGACACTGAACGTGCAATCATTCCACTACTGACACTAAATGACTTGGATTGGCCCTAAAAAACAATAAGTTGGAACAGTTATAAATCACACAGAGCATCTTCCTCAGGCTCTGAATCCATCGTCACCAGGGAACCAGGGACCTGTAATTTAAGAGATGCATAAGTGCTGGAATGCTATAAATCGTTGACGGCAAAGAGGAAAATCTTTAGGAAGTGCTCCTTTTAGGCATTTTGTGAAAGCCTGCAAGTATGTGAGAGAAAAAGAGACTGTTAGTAGTCGCTGTCTGACTGGGTGGTCCATTTCTTTCAGTCTTTTTGTGTACAAATAAACTTATCCCCATTGTGGTTATGTTCCTTTCAGCACCAGAGCATGCAGTCCCAGTCACGGTGGTCACACAGATGGGTGATGGGATATCCACTGGACAAACAACCATGACCAAACTGCAAACTACACAGACACCCACCAAGATCAACACCTGCAACCAAACACAATTTATGAACCCAGTTTCAATACATCTAACACTTTATACCCATTTATGCCACATGATAGCGCATAATGCAATACCAAGAGGAAGTGATGGTGTCAGACGGTTCTTTGATATATTTACACTGTGTGTGTTTGTATTATATATATATATATTAAGAGCTAACAATTTAAAATGGAAAGGAAAAACACTTATTTAGCAAGTTATCTACTTTTATATCACTTTTTAAAATGTTTCTATTTTCATAATACTAAATTAAGTTAAAGGTGTAATTATTATTCATATTAAAATTTACATTAGCATTAACAATAATAATAAAGTTTAATTACTATTATTATGATTATTAATATTAGCATTAATTACATTATAATTATTTAAATTAATGTTAATAATTACATTTTCATATTTCAATATTAACCATATTAATAAGTATATCATTGACCATCATTTATTATAATTAAATTTGTTAACACATTGTTATTATTATTTTAATATTTATTAATTCTATGGTTAATATTAATATTAATAATAATTACACTTAATTTTGTATTATTGTTATTATTAATGATAACATATTAATAGCAATAACTATTATTTATTTATTTTTAAAGAACACATTAAATTGATTGAACTATTTGTATTTACGTCAACACATTTTAAATGGTAAAAACTCCATGGTTCCTTTTGTAAGTACAAAAGTACACTGCACCTACCAAAATGGTGAAACAAACAAAACAAAAAAACAAATAAAAATCCAGAAGTCTTGAGAGAAATAAATCCATTTTTATTTGGACACATAAAAAATGGATCCTGTGCAGGGGTTATGCACATCGAAGCAGGTTGATCTGGTTGTCTTCGGGCCTGTGATCCATCTCCACCAGAGGTTCTAGATCTCCATGAGTTGGTCTGATCCAACAATGACCTCATTGGTTCTTTCAGCTGTGAGGGGAGAGAACAAGATTCTCAGAAAGAGTTGTCAGGCATCTGTCGTGCCTCAAAGGAGATGAGCTCTGTGTTCTGTTAAGATTCAACACTCGGGTTCAATTCAAACGAGTCACTTCAGTATTGAAATGATTGTTTCAATAAATCAAAGACAGGAAAATACTTTTTTTTTTTTGTTTATCTGGAGTTTACCTTTGTGGGCCATTCCATCACATACTGACAAGCAAACAGTTCACAAATCTGTCAGGCTTATACACACTCACTTAGGAAGGATGATATCCTCTTGCCGAATGTGACTATTCCAAACTAAACGTTTGAGAGCAAGACTAATGATCCATATAAAGACATATTTTAGTGTGAAGGAATCCACACAAAAGTTTGGGGAAAGACAAATAGAGCGTGCTATGCCAGACAGAGAGAAAGACAGAGCGAGAGGGACAAACACAAAGAAAGAAGATGGGAATCTAAAGAGTCTGAGGAAAGGTACATGTCATCAGCCTCCGTAACACCTGCAAATCTATTGCACCTTACAACACGGTGCCGAGCGGCAGGCCGGGTGGTCCTGGACGTACAACCCAGTCTCCAGGGTCTGGGATGCTTTTAGCAGCCATAACCCAACACGCTCAATCCCCTAAGGACGATGATGCTGGGAACACAGAATCTTACAGAGAAAGTGTTCAGCTAGAGTTTATGAGATATCTATCACTCATTTGTGGCTAACACAAGCGAACAGCCAGTAGCAGTAAACAGGCTGGGAATATACAGAGTGAGAGTAAATAGACAGAGTGAGAAAGACACTCAGACGGAGGAGAAAGAGAGTGTGTGTGAAGTTGACTGTATTAGACCACCATAGTGGAACAGCTATAAAGTCTAAGAGTCGTCTAATCACTCAGCAAGTGTACCAGAGCCCAATGTGGGGATAACATATAAACTACAAGTGAACACAAATCTTGGCATGCACTGATTATGACTGATACCATTTATTTCCCCATATATTTTTATGCTATAGCTGATGGATATATCAACACTGATTTGTCTAATATTTTATATTAATTGTGTCCAAGTTTTTCTCAAAAACTTGTAACTTTTTTTTTTATTGATTAGGCCAAAATTACAGAGACAAATCCAACTTCGACAGTATACACTATAAACAGTATCTCACAGAAGTGAGTACACCCCTCACATTTTTGTAAATATTTTATTGTATCTTTTCATGTGACAACACTGAAGAAATGACACTTTGCTACAATGTAAAGTAGTGAGTGTACAGCTTGTATAAGTGTAAATTTGCTGTCCCCTCAAAATAACTCAACACACAGCCATTAATGTCTAAACCGCTGGCCACAAAAGTGAGTA
>NW_015546123.1:343397-353672 GCF_001515605.1 Sinocyclocheilus anshuiensis | reverse complement strand
CACTACTTTACATTGTAGCAAAGTGTCATTTCTTCAGTGTTGTCACATGAAAAGATATAATAAAATATTTACAAAAATGTGAGGGGTGTACTCACTTCTGTGAGATACTGTGTAAAAGCAGAAAAGTTCAAATTCATGTCTTCAAATTGATACCTGTCATTGATGGAGAGGTTAGAGACCAGGCGCGGACCACCCGGAATACAAGAGCCTGAAGCCACACACGCAAATAGATGCACACAAACCTCTCAGTGATCTAAGACTGCGAGGATTAAGCATATTAAAAAATAAAGCTCAATTGTACACACAAGCTTAGGTTTTAATACGCTATTAAAACAGATTAAAACGCACATACACACACAAGATCACACAAACGAAAAGGCAGACATGGGCGTGAGAGTGCACACATAAACACAAACACAAAAGGCTGGATTTAATACGAACACAGCGGAACTCCAGAAGTTTAGTGTGTGTGTTTTTGTGCGTGTAGTGTAACGCGCAGAGCGTTGGACCACAGCATTCTCACCCTCTGGCTCTACGTGCTGGCCGCTCCCCACCAGACAGTACTTGATGTCGGCTCCACGTCCAATCACTGCATTGTTGCAAATCACACTACCTTGAATGTTACACCTGGGGGAAGAGAAAAGTGTTGTTTTAATGTGCATACAACAAACACATACACTACCACCAAAAGTTTGGGGTCGGTAAGAATTTTTTTTAAAAGAAGTCTCATCAACGCTGCATTTATTTGATCGAAAATACAATAAAAACAGTAATATTGTGAAATATTATTACAATTTAAAATAAATTTTCTATTTTAATATATTTTAGAATGTAATTGATTCCTGTGATGGTAAAGCTGAATATTCAGCAGTCATTACTCCAGTCTTTGGTGCTACATTATCCTTCCGAAATTATTCTAATATGCTGATTTACACGACAACGTTGTAGTCAAAAACAGAAAAGTTTTTCCTTTGCGTTTTTAAAAAGTTTAATGTATACACGACAATGTTTCAAAACGATTCGCGTTTACACATATCCGCGAAAACAGCCAAAAACCCTGTATTACGTATTACAGTAGTTGGCGCTGTCACCTTGTTAGTAAACAATACCTGTAGGGAAGTGACGATCATATCTTGTATATGATACGTCTCCTCTGTTGGTTGTAATATTGGCGAAGTAAATCCACACTTTGCTGAAGAAGCGTTAGCAAACTCTTGAGCAGCAACAACAGTACCATGTACTCCGCCATTGTTGTGTATGTTTGTTCGCGCTTGCCTTTAAAATTGACACGTACTATGCATGTCTACATACCTAACAGGTACTACGCACACGCATGACATCACCGTTTTCAAAGATTCCTATTTTGGGTGTTTACACGTAAACGATAATGGCGTTTTCAAAAAGTTGCACTTTGAAACCAGTTTTCAAAAATATGCGTTTTCAGTCCCCAAAACGCCGTTGTCGTGTAAACGAACAGGCAAAACGCATAAAAAGTTTCCCTGTTTTTGGCTGAAAACGTTGTCATGTAAACGGTCTCTTAGTGCTCAAGAAAAGTGCTGAAAACATTTGTGCTGCTTAATATTTTTGAGGAAACAAATTTTTTCAGGATTCTTTGATGAATATAAAGTTCAAAGAACATCATTTATTTTAAACAGAAATCATTTGTAACAAATATGTTTATCATCACTTTTGATAAATTTAATGCATTCTTGCTGAATAACATTGTTTTGGGAAAAAAAAAAAACGGTGGGCAAAGAAAAAAAATCATTGTTCATTCACAAGTTTATGAACTCAGAAAAGAAGCATGCGAATCAAGCGAGTTTAGCAGATGTGAATGTTTACTGAGGCTTCTTTTACTCGTGCATGTAACACTTGTAGCGGGACGCTTGTTTCTTAGGGAATCATTACATCTACATTCATCACTTTTCTGTTAATTTGTTGTACCAGGGGCCTGATATTTTCCTGGGATCGCTTTGGCACCATAAAACTTTATTTGCACTGGTTTATGTTTACTTGGTTTGCCTGGGCCAACTCTTAATTTTTTCTGCACTCTCTTGCGGTGAAGCATATTTACCACGAGTGTTCGGCTTTCATGTCTTTTTGCTAATTGCACAGCTGAGGGTCTTGTCCTTTCCTCACTCTACCCTATTACACCCCCCTCCCCATCAAGACCATGCCAATCGGAAACCTGATACCTCAATGTTTTCCCCAGGCTTGTTTTATTTTCCTTTGGGCGGCATTAGCATATATATTAAAAACAACATCGCCTTCTGATGTACAGGAGAACATTACTGCTGCTTTTCTGCGATTTAGTGTCCGGATGTCACAGAACCTACAGGACATGCCATTTCACACCTTCTCCACCCATATAGCAATGCAAAATTTAAAACCACAACTTTTTATTAAACACACTCCAAGATTTTCAGCTCATGGAACAGGGACAGCGGACAGGGCATCCCGTCTTCAAGATCAAGCAGCATCGAACAGCGCGGCCCGTGTTGTAGCTGACAGAGGCAGGTTTCTATTGGCAGCTACACAGGGCACTCTTCCTACATGCAAACAAAGGGCCGAAAAATGCAAGTGGCGCTTTTAATTGCCAGGGATTTCCTAATCCCTTCTTACTTTTTTGATGTTTTGAAAGAGTTGCTGTTCCTTTCTTTCCTTCCTCTATCCTTTCTTTCACTCCACTCTTCACACACAGGCTAATTCGTACACGAGGGTCGCCACGTTGGCTCCAAGCTGTTTTTTTTTAAAGGGAAAAAACTGGTTTAAACCAAAGCTTTTCCCTCCTCTCTCCAGCTAAAAGGTTATTTTTTCTTTACCACCCAGAGCAAGCACTCAATGGCAAGCGAGATTTGCCATTAACCCAAATCAGCTTAAATCTAAATTGTTTTGGGAAAAAAAAAAAACGGGGGGCAGCGAGTTTAGCAGATGTGAATGTTTACTGAGGCTTCTTTTACTCGTGCATGTAACACTTGTAGCGGGACGCTTGTTTCTTAGGGAATCATTACATCTACATTCATCACTTTTCTGTTAATTTGTTGTACCAGGGGCCTGTTCAGGGTCAGCGAACACCTTTAGGGGTCTGACAACGCAAGTTTCTGCTTTTGCTCAACACAACAAAAAGCAGAAGCATCCACCCCAACACCACCCGCAGGCAGAAGCGGGTCAGTCACTCTGCGCATTATGCCCACTTTTAACCTCTCAGACAAAATCTGAACTTTTGTTTCTACATGCTGAACATCTGATCCAGACCACTAAATACTCTGGAGACAGCCAAACTGTCTGTCATCCTAGACTGTGGACAGTACAGGACAACACAGGGGTGCATGCAATTGCAAAAGCTTTGTACACTATGTACAATACCACTTAAAAGTTTGAAATTTATACTTTTATTCAGTAAGGATGCTTTGTACCAAAATTTTGCTTACATGCTTTTAATCAAATAATAAATAATAAATGTTCACGTTTCAACAAGAATATTAAGCAGCATATACATTTTCAGCATTGATAACAGTAAGAAATCAGCATATTATAATTATTTCTGAGTGATCATGTGACACTGAAGAGTAATGGCATAATAAATGACATTTTAAAATGTATACAAATATAAAAGAAGTTAGAAGTTCATTTAAATTGTAATAATGTCACAATGTTATGGTTTTTAACTGTAATTGATCATCAAATGCAGCCTTAGTGAGCATTAGAAGACAAAAATCTTACCACCCCTACATTTTTGAACAGTTATATATAATAGCCGATATGTCAATCCTGCAGACATATTGCAGACATTCATTTAAGCAAATCATGTCATTTCATTTTTAAATCAAGGTTCCAATGCTTTCTGACCAACAAATTTCCATGATTTTCCTATGATTTTTCAAGTCATTCCTTATAACTGGATAAGGTTTTTTTTTCATCATAGCGATTGCACTCACAAACAAATTTCTTGTTGATAAATGATTAAATATGAGCATATTATATTCAACATTGAAATTTCCATTACTTTTTTCAAAGACTTCATTGATTCCTCTGACTTTTCTAGCTCTGAAAATCATAATTTTAAAATTGCCCAATATTTTCAGGTTGTCCATGACCATTGGAAAGCTGCTAAAAGAACTGGTTAAAAAAAAATTGACAGTCTTCATTGAAAAATGTTCCCAGAAGTCTCTGCAATGCATTTGGCTTTATTTGATCTACTGCAGCAACATAATTTAGTTATTTATTTAATCTATTTAGTTAAATATTCCTGTTAATTAGTATGTTTTCAAATATTACATTTCACAATTCAAAGAATGCAAATGATGTTACTTCGGTCAAACATCCTGTCTGGGTTTGATTTACAAATAAATTACCTATAAAAAGGCTCTTTCTGATCATATTCTCATAAACATTCGGAATGCACTTGAGTAAGATCACTTACCCTTCTTCAATAGTGACTCCGTTCATGATGATGGAGTTGGTGATCTTCACCTTCTCCTTGATTGTAGTCGATGTGCCAACATTCGAGCGCTTGATGGATGTCTTGTCTGATATCTGACACAATGGCCCAATAATGCTGTCACTTCCAACCTAAATAAAAAAGACAGCATTACTTTATTTGAGGAGTAACGTATTTCAATACGAGTGTGCTCTTTATGAGGTGTATTATGAAATATGCATTTTTAATCATACACAGATGTCATATTTGTGACATATCTATGGGACTCACCAAGGAGCGTTCTGAGACCATGCCAACATTTGAACGCTTGATGGATGTCTTCTCTGATATCTGACAAATTGGCCCAATAATGCTGTCACTTCCAACCTAAATAAAAAAGACGGCATTACTTTATTTGAGGAGTAATGTATTTCAATATACATTTACAATATGCATTTTTAATCACAGACAGCATCATATTTGTGACATATCTATGGGACTCACCAAGGAGCGTTCTGAGACCACAGCAGCTGGATGGATCGGAGGGTCCTCAAACAGCTTTGGAACCTAAGGGATAAAGGAAACATCCCACAATACAATGCAGCCCCTACAGCTGAACTAGTGTCTCAAACAACTGTTTTAACTGCGGACAGTTCACTGTAAAGAAAAAACGTGCCATCGGAACAGTTCTTTCGGCTTGTTCTCACCACACGATTGGCCTCTATGTAAGCCGCGAGCGTGTTCACACGGTAACACATGCCCTCCTCCATTATGTGAACATAACAGCGTAGCTTTCCGCCATGGTAGGCCTCGCTCATGTCTCCACGGTGATCGTTCCAACATGACCTCTCCCGGGCAAGCTGGAGCAGCGCCTCATCTTTACTGGTGCTGAGGAGCTCTGTGAAGACATGTATGCGGGTTTTTGAAAGGTCACCATTTATTATGTACACATAACACTCTTAAAAAGATGACAAATATGACTTGTGCAAATGCGAGTCATTACAAGAGGAAGCTTACCCAAATTGTGGTGAGCGTCCTGTTGTTTTTGATTCTTCTCCGAATCCTCTGTTGCATTTTGGGAGTTTAAAGACTTGGAAAATTGCTTGCGCACCAAATACGGCACTAATTCTCCTCTGATTGAGGTGACACACCTGTAAATAAAATCATATGGCAACAACACAGGTTTGTATTAAAGCAGGGCTTTTAAGATCATTTAAGACAAAAAATAATTTTCTCAGCCAATAACGGTAGTGTATATACTATTATTCTATCAATTTGATTATTCATTTAACTAATTCAAAGGCATTATTGTGGCAGAAGAGTAAAGCAATGAATAGACATTACACAAAAGGCTGCAGATGTCAATCAACACTGCTGTTCCTAGGTTTGGGGTGGGTAAGATTATTTCATGTTTTTTTTTTTAATGTTTCTTACGCTCACTTTATGCTTTCTTAGGCTGCATTTGTTTGATTACAAATACAGTAAAAAAAACTAATAGCGTGAAATATCATTATCATTTAAAATAACTGATTTCTATTTAAATATATTAGAAAATGTAAGTGATTCCTGTAGATGGTAAACCATTACTCCAGTCTACAGTGTCACATGATCCTTCAGAAATCATTCTAATACGCTGATAAAGTGCTCAAGAAACATTTCTTATCAATGTTGAAAATGTTTGTACTACTTAATATTTTTGTAAAAACAGTGATTTAATTATTATTTGATGAATTTAAAAGTTCAAAAGAACAGTATTTATATTAAGATAAAATCTTTTGTCACATTATAAATATCTGTACTGTTACTTTTGATCAATTGAATGCATCCTCAATTAACAAAAGTATTAATTCAAATCAAATTTATGGTCTCTTAGATATAGAAGGGTTGAATCATGATTTGAAAAAACATGTATACTTGAGGAGCAATTAAAAACCTATATCACCTCCTTAAACTAGTCTCTCTCTCTCTCTTTATTTTCTTTTAGGCAAGATTAGAATTTCCATCTGAATGCAGAGAGAAAAACAACAGTTACTATGTCCATTTTCTCATTCAGTACTCCATGGCACTGCAGGCTCAAGGGTGACAGAGAGAGAGAGCGAGAGCGAGATGGAGGGAGGGAGGGATGGATGGGGGAAAAAAAGAATGCGAACGAGAGAGAGAAAAGGCAGCATAAAAAAGTCAAACTACTTTGATGAGGGAAAGTGGGGAGAGGGGGAGGGCTGGGAGTAGATTAGATTAAATGATATTTATATCAGGGGAGAATGAATTAAAATGTCAAAGCGGAGAGAAGCCTCACGCTTTTCTGAAGTCTTTGAGAGGGAGAGGACCTAAGAGAGGCTATGCACCGCACCACTTTACAGCGGGCTGCCTGGCCTCACAATGTCAGTTACAGGAGCACAAAGGGGACTGGAGGGGCAGAGGAATGGAGGGCTATTGGAGAGGATGAATGGAGAGCTGAGGGAGGAATGGAGGGGTGGACTGTAGAGGACACAGGCCCCTGCGGAACGACTAGTTATGTGAAAGGGATGCTGATAAGATGCTTGCCATGAAGTGCAGAGAGCAATTTTTGTTTTTCAATTTAGGCTTTTCCAGTAAAACAAAATTAACTTTCACATATTAACTTTCAAAGTCAAGTGATTTTAATTATACTAAAGTAAATAAAAAAATAAATACATAAATAAATTTATTCACTTATATTCCACTCTCCTCCCTGATATAAATATGAAATATTTATTAATTAACTTGCACACCTTCAGAACGGTTCTTTGCATTTCATTAACATCCTGATGGATGAAAGTCTCGCAATACAATATAAAAACATAAAATGAGCCATATTATGAAAATAAAATGCATTGTGAATGCCATTTCATGCTGTCTCTATGTGAGTTAGCAAAATGAAAACACAAAAGATCATTTTTAATGATGTCAGTTTGTAAGATAGATAACAAAACCATATTTAATAGCTGGTGATGTGTTCAAAAAAGGCAGTTCAGAGAAAAATTGTGCTTTTAGATGGCACATTTGTTTTGTTTTTACACATTTCTGACTCAATACACAATTAGTCATTGTAAAGAAAACAATCCTCATAATTTCAGTGGCAAGTTAAATTGAAAAACGAATTTATTTAGCTTTTTGAATTTATTTTAGCTTAATGAAAGCAGCATGAACCCAACAAGTTTGTGTAAAACCTGATGATCTGGATGTTATCCAGCACGATTTGAGCAAACTGATTCAATGGATGCAACATCTGACCTTATGTACAAGAGGAGTTCGTATGGTCAGTGTCATAAATTTGCAGACCTTATTATTCCCTCTTTTTAAGTCGTAACTTTTCTTTGTTCTAAACTCTAAAACTGTCGTCTTTTTTGGTTTATCAAACAGAATATGTGTGAATTCTTTGGCCCAACACGAATGACACAGAAACCCGGACACAGAAACCTGAAACTCTTCTTTCATTGGGAAATCCTGACTTACTTGTTGTGTACTAAGAAATCAACCACAGATCTCTTCAGGCAGTACAGGTGGCCATCCAGCAGGCCGGTCTTGATGAGCATTCTGGGATGTCTGGAAGAGTGATATCCATATAAAAAAAAAGTGTTAGAGAAAGGGAGGGCAGTGAAGACGGGCATCATGGAGTGCAAATAAAAAAATAATGACAGTAAATGTGAGGAAGGAGGCTGCGGCTGCTCCAGAATAAAACGCAGGGTAAACGTGGAATGTGCTTGATGGTGAAACAAAGTAAATACATAACAGCTCTGACAAAAACACTGTAAGGTATCCTGCTACCCTGGTTTCCTCAGATGTTTTATAATTAGACTATATAGCTTGCCTTTATGTCCCACGCAGTCTTTCATTTTCCTCTCACTCCCACTCTAATTGGTCTCTTTGAGGCACTGAGAACTATAATGACCCCCAAAATAAGAATAACAAGTGAAACACAAGTGAAGTGACATGAGAAGAAATGAGGTAGTATCTCCACTTAATCTCGAAAAACAAATAAAATAACCATTTCCATTTTTTAACATACATTTACATCACGGCTGCCATGGCAACCCCAGCCGGATTACGTTTGCTGCCACAGCCTGCGAGTAGTGAGATGTCAGGAGCACCGTCGGACCCCCCAGACTGTTTTATAGCCTGCCATTGACATGAAAATGCTCCCAGAACCCCTCCACAGTGCCACGAGAGGCCCACAAAATGGCTGCCCCGGGGCCAGAGTGATTCACATGGAGAAAGAGTCCAGTGCATCCTGACGAACAACTCGAAGTGTTACTAAAGGTAAAGCAGACTAGACAGCAATGCAAGTTAAGCTGTCAGATGCACGTGAGGATTTCCAGTCACATACACAAGCAAACTCGCATGTCTGGAGAGAATAGTCTTTACATCAAGATTACTGGGTCAAGGTTTTGCTCAATGGCCTCAATTCACAATGATTCAAAATTATCAAGCAGCAGTGCAAACCACGAACAGTGAGGTTAAAAAAAGACTTCTGGGATGCAAAATCTCAATTAAACCTGGAAATAATGTTTCAGTATTTCAAGAAATAGATAAAAAAATGTTAAAATTATAAGAAATTATGAAATTGATTAAATTATCAAATATAATATTTTTTATTCATATTTAGAATACAATTTGACTGATAAGTTGTAAAAAAAAAATATATTTTTTTAATTAATCTTTTTACGGAAAATATACACTACTGTGCAAAAGTCTTAGGCCACTAGTATTCTCACCAACAAAAAATGGTTTAAGTCAGTTATTTCTATCTTTTGCTCTAGTGTGTCAACAGGAAATATCAGTTTACATTTCCAAACATTTCTTTTGCCATTAATTGGAATAATGCACTGAGATGTTTGTATGCACAAGGAGTCTGACAACAGCCAGTGCTCCACACAGAGATTTGATCTCACCATCATCCAGTACGTCTGGAATGACATGAAGAAAGAAAAAATTGAGAGAGACTAAATCCAGAAGAACTGTGGCAACGTCTCCAAAACCTTCCTGCAAAGATAACTGAAAAACTATGTGCAAGTGTAGGTAGGACAAAAGCTGTTTTAAACACAAAGGTTGGTCACAGCAAATGTTGATTTAATTTAGTTAACAGAATTTAATTGATAAATAAAATCTATTTATGGTATTATTTTTTAAAGCATCTACACTTTACAGCATTTTTACACAAGTGCCTAAAACTTCTCACAGTATTGTAGCTTTGCGGGAAGGTTTCTTGAAGCGTCTTTGAAGACGTTGCCACAGTTCTTCTGGATTTAGTCTGTCTCAGGTTTTTCTGTTTCTTCCTGTCATTCCAGACGGACTGATGTCAGACTCCTTGTGCAAACAAAAATCTCACTGGATTATTACAATTAATGGCAAAAGAAATGTTTGAAAATGTAAACTGATATTTCCTACTGACACACTACAGCAAAAGATAACTGGCTTAAAAACATTTTTTTGTTGTTGGTGAAAATACTAGTGGCCTAAAACTTTTGCAAAGTAGTGTATATAATTTGTAAGTAGTATCTCAATATAATCTCACACAAAAAAAATACAAAAAGGTTAAAAAAATAACCATTATTAACCAAAATTAACCATTATTTTCTAACTTTTCTTATTATTTAACATACCTTTACATCACGACTACCATTGCAGTCCCAGGTGGATTACATTTGCTGCCACAGTTTCAATAAAATTATGCTGATAATATAAATTGCAAAAACTAAATAAATAAATAAATACATACATATTAAATGAATAATTTCACAAAAATAATAAACAATTTGTAAAACAAATTTTAAAAAATTAATTTATATATATATATATATATGTATATATATATATATATATATATATATATATAT
>NW_015546123.1:340797-343127 GCF_001515605.1 Sinocyclocheilus anshuiensis | reverse complement strand
TGTGACAAACATGCAAAAAAATAAGAAATCAGGAAGGGGGCCAACACTTTTTCATACCACTGTATATATATATACACATACATACATACATACATACATATACAGTATATGTTATACATATACATATATATATATATATATATATATACTATATTTTTAAAAACTATATCAAATGTTTTTTTAATAATTAAAATAAATAAATGCAAAACAGAGGTTGTCTTAGACTTTTAAGCCCCACTGTACACACTGTTTTCCTATTTAATACTGTAAAGTCGCTTTGACATAATCTGACACAAGCGCTATATAAATAAAGGTGACACTGTACACTCCCACTTATAGTGATGCACCACATGCAGGCTTTATGCCGGACGACCTGTTGTAAACACAGAACAGGAGGTCCCTCCCACCCCCAGTGACATTTACGAAGTGAGAACGTAAGAGAACCATCTCGTCTCTAGAGCTTTGCAGTTTCCCTTCAGTGGACAACACACTGAGAGCCTGAAACGCTGCAGCATTTGTTCACCCAAATCTCAAAAACAGACTCGCTGTGTGTAAATCAGAGCGTGTGTGCGTGTGGATACATTAGAAATAAATTATGATGACACTAAGCTTTTCCGTTAGCCAGCAGTGGCTGGATTCCTGAAAAGCAGGAAAAGTGCGTGCGGAGACAGAGGAACGTTCAGATGTTTTCGACTACATATGGCACCAATGTGCTAGGCTCACACACGCAGACTGCAGGGAGAGATCCAGAGGAGGTGAGGAATGAACAAAGGCATGACACACGGATTTATGGGAACACCCAACATGTGACATCATGGTCTGGCACCTGCAGGCAGGAGAAAGAGTGAATCAGAGAGAATGAGGAGTCGAATGAAGGAGTGATGAGTAGCAGATACAGATCTTTGTGGTTTTGGAGGAGGAATGAGTGTTAAAGAGCGGGGAATAGAGGGTCAGGAGGAAGACGAGACTGCCAAACAATGAGGAACAGGTGCTGTTTATGGAGTGCAGACACTACAAGGGTCACAGTACAAAACATATATAGGAATAAATTTTTCACTCAAATTACTTGCATTGTAAATTATAAAGAGTGGTTAAAGCATGTTGCTATGTCTTCATGAGATTCAGAACCACATAGGTTTGTGCCGATAGACGATAGTATCGTGTATCGACGATAGTCAGAGATATCGCCTGTGGCTGATGCCTTTGACGATAGCAAGACAATTATTATTATTATTAGTGGTCGACCGATATGGGTTTTTTGACAGCTGATACCGATGCCGATATCTTGGAAAGCAGGGTGGCTGATGGCCGATATAATTGTATTTATTTTAATTAATATTTAAGAAATTTGAAATCATTTGAAAATGGATTAAAAAAATAAACGTGTAAAATAAACATACTTATACTCTAGAAGACAAAGTATTTTTCACAAATAATTAAAAAGGAAGTAAACACTGTAACCAACAGGGCACTCAGTATTCTGGGAAGTTTGTGTGCATTGGGAACCATATTTTTTCAAATAAAGCCAAGGTAACACTCATTTTACATAAAGCACACAGTGAAAATTACATGAATATGACAGTGGGCAAATGCATAAAGCACAGCATAATTTGAAATCAGTCACGAGTTTGTCGATCGCGCGTCTCCAGTGAAGCTGAACTCTCCTCCTGTCCGCATTCGGCAAGTACCAAAAATAAAAGTATCGGTATCGGGCGAGTACTGGAAAAAGTGGTATCGGTGCATCCCTAATTTGTTGAAATTATATAAATGCGTATTTGCGGAATGCTGACGTCAAACGAGAAAGTATTATAATGTTTGCCTTTAATAAGATGAAAAAACGCGACTTCTATTTCTGAAAATATCACAGTTAGGAGATTTATAACGAGTGGTTCCCTGTATTATTATAGCAAAGTGCGTGATTACAGTACTTACAGTGGACTACCAGTAAAATTGATACAAATTTGGGTCCAAAAATTATTCAGACTGGGAAAAAAACTGAAGTTGAGATTTGCATGAATTGTATACATTTTAATTCCTTTGTTTAACAGTTCTATCTGATTATTAGATAGACTTTATAAATAGATTTTATCCATATTAGACAAAACTGAATGACAACAGCGAACAAGAGGGAGAATGTGAGCACTGTGTGCTCAGGCGCTGCCGCAGTCGTTCTCGCCGTCAAAATAAAAGTCCGACGTGCCGTCAAAATAAAAGTCCCACCTCGAACACATTGGCCAAACAAAAAAACTTATCGGCCAAGTGAAGTGAAGTGAAGTGACGTGTGGCCAAGTATGGTGACCCATACTTGGAATTAGTGCTCTGCATTTAAC